>NW_022045759.1:0-75781 GCF_003285905.1 Drosophila hydei
AACTGGTTCATTTAACTGAGTAATTTGAACTGGTTCATTTGAACTGGTTCATTTGAACTGGTTCATTTGAGCTGATTGAACTTGTTCATTTGAACTTGATTATTTGAACTGATTCATTTGAACTGGTTCATTTGAACTGATTCATTTGAACTGGTTCATTGGAACTGGTTCATTTGTACTGGTTCATTTTAACTGCTTCATTTGAACTTGTTTATTTGAATTGGTTCATTTGAACTTGTTCATTTGAACTCGTTCATTTGAACTGATTCATTTGAATTAGTTCATTTGAACTAGTTCAGTTGAACTTGTTCATTTGAACTGATCCATTTGAACTTGTTCATTTGAACTTGTTCATTTGAACTAGTTCATTTGAACTTGTTCATTTGAACTGGTTCATTTGAACTTGTTCATTTGAACTGGTTCATTTGAGCTGGTTGAACTGGATCAGTTGAACTAGTTCATTTGAACTAGTTCATTTGAACTTGTTCATTTGAACTAGTTCATTTGAACTTGTTCATTTGAACTGGTTCATTTGAGCTGGTTGAACTGGTTCAGATGAACGAGTTCATTTGAACTAGTTAATTTGAACTTGTTCATTTGAATTAGTTCATCTGAACCGATTCATTGGAATTTGTTCATTAGAACTTGTTCACTTGAGCTAGGTCATTTGAACTTGTTCATTTAAACTAGTTCATTTGAACTTGTTCATTTGAACTGGTTCATATGAACTAGTTCATTTAAGCTGGTTGAACTGGTTTAGTTGATCGAGTTCATTTGAACTTGTTCATTTGAACTAGTTCAGTTGAACATGTTCATTTGAACTGATTCATTTGAACTGGTTCATTTGAACTGATTCATTTGAACTTGTTCACTTGAACTAGTTCATTTGAACTTGTTCATTTGAACTAGTTCACTTGAACTTGTTCATTTGAACTGGTTCATTTGAACTAGTTCATTTGAACTTGTTCATTTGAACTGGTTCATATGAACTAGTTCATTTGAACTGGTTCATATGAACTAGTTCATTTAAGCTGGTTGAACTGGTTTAGTTGAACTAGTTCATTTGAACTTGTTCATTTGAATTAGTTCATTTGAACTGATTCATTTGAATAAGTTCATTTGAACTTGTTCATGTGAACTAGTTCAATTGAACTACTTCATTTGAAACAGTTCAATTGAACTGGTTCATTTGAACTTGTTCATTTGAGCTGGTTGAACTGGTTCATTTGAACTAGTTCATTTTAACTAGTTTATTTGAACTAGTTCATTTGAACTAGTTCATTTGTGCTTTCTCATTTGAACTAGTTCATTTGAATTGATTCATTTGAACTTTTTCATTTGAACTAGTTCATTTGAACTTGTTCATTTGAACTTGTTCATTTGAACTGGTTCATTTGAACTGGTTCATTTGAGCTGGTTCATTTGAACTACTACATTTAAAATAGTTACTTTGAACTGGTTCTTTTGAACTGGTTCATTTGAACTGGTTAATTTGAACTGGTTCATTTGAACTGGTTTATTTGAACTGGTTCATTTGAGCTGGTTGAACTGGTTCATTTAAACTGGTTAATTTGAACTGGTTCATTTGAGCTGGTTGAACTTGTTCATTTGAACTAGGTCAGTTGAACTTGTTTATTTGAACTGATTCATTTGAACTGGTTCATTTTAACTGATTCATTTGAACTGGTTCACTTGAACTAGTTCATTTTAACTGATTCATTTCAACTTGTTCATTTGAACTGGTTCATTTGAACTTGTTCATTTGAACTAGTTCATTTGAACTGATTCATTTGAATTAGTTCATTTGAACTTGTTCATTTGAACTAGTTCAGTTGAACTTGTTCATTTGAACTGATTCATTTGAACTTGTTCATTTGAACTAGTTCATTTGAACTTGTTTATTTGAACTAGTTCATTTGAACTTGTTCATTTGAACTGATTCATTTAAGCTGGTTGAACTGGATTAGTTGAACTAGTTCATTTGAACTAGTTCATTTGAACTTGTTTATTTGAATTAGTTCATTTGAACTGATTCATTTGAATTAGTTCATTTGAACTTGTTCATTTGAACTTATTCATTTGAACTTTTTCATTTGAACTGGTTCATTTGAACTTGTTCATGTGAACTGGTTCATTTGAACTTGTTCATGTGAACTAGTTCAGTTGAACTTGTTTATTTGAACTGATTCATTTGAACTGGTATATTTGAACTGATTCATTAGAACTTATTGATTTGAACTAGTTAATTTGAACTTGTTCATTTGAATTAGTTCATCTGAACTGATTCATTGGAATTAGTTCATTAGAACTTGTTCATTTTAACTAGTTCATTTGAACGAGTTCATTTGAACTTGTTCATTTGAACTAGTTCAGTTGAACTTGTTCATTTGAACTGATTCATTTGAACTGGTTCATTTGAACAGATTCAGTTGAACTTGTTCATTTGAACCAGTTCATTTGAACTTGTTCATTTGAACTACTTCATTTAAAATAGTTCATTTGAACTGGTTCATTTCAATTGATTCATTTGAACTGGTTCATTTGAATTGGTTCATTTGAGCTGGTTCATTTGAACTGGTTCATTTGAACTGGTTCATTTGAACTGTTTCATTTAAACTGGTTCATTTGAACTTGTTCATTTGAGCTGGTTGAACTGGTTCATTTGAACAAGTTCATTTGAACTAGTTCATTTGAACTAGTTTATTTGATCTAGCTGATTTGAACTAGTTCATTAGTACTTTCTCATTTGAACTAGTTCATTTGAACTGATTCATTTGAACTTGTTCATTTGAGCTAGTTCATTTGAAATGGTTCATTTGAACTGGTTCATTTGAACTGGTTCATTTGAGCTGGTTCATTTGAACTACTTCATTTAAAATAGTTACTTTGAAATGGTTCATTTGAACTGGTTCATTTGAGCTGGTTGAACTGGATTAGTTGAACTAGTTCATTTGAACTAGTTCATTTGAACTTGTTCATTTGAATTAGTTCATTTGAACTGATTCATTTGAATTAGTTCATTTGAACTTGTTCATTTGAACTTGTTCATTTGAACTTGATCATTTGAACTTGTTCATTTGAACTTGTTCATTTGAACTAGTTCAGTTGAACTTGTTCATTTGAACTGATTCATTTGAACTTGTTCATTTGAACTAGTTCATTTGAACTTGTTTATTTGAACTAGTTCATTTGAACTTGTTCATTTGAACTGGTTCATTTAAGCTGGTTGAACTGGATTAGTTGAACTAGTTCATTTGAACTAGTTCATTTGAACTTGTTCATTTGAATTAGTTCATTTGAACTGATTCATTTGAATTAGTTCATTTGAACTTGTTCATTTGAACTTGTTCATTTGAACTTATTCATTTGAACTTGTTCATTTGAACTGGTTCATTTGAACTTGTTCATGTGAACTGGTTCATTTGAACTTGTTCATGTGAACTAGTTCAGTTGAACTTGTTTATTTGAACTGATTCATTTGAACTGGTGTATTTGAACTGATTCATTAGAACTTATTGATTTGAACTAGTTAATTTGAACTTGTTCATTTGAATTAGTTCATCTGAACTGATTCATTGGAATTAGTTTATTAGAACTTGTTCATTTTAACTAGTTCATTTGAACGAGTTCATTTGAACTTGTTCATTTGAACTAGTTCAGTTGAACTTGTTCATTTGAACTGATTCATTTGAACTGGTTCATTTGAACAGATTCAGTTGAACTTGTTCATTTGAACCAGTTCATTTGAACTTGTTCATTTGAACTACTTCATTTAAAATAGTTCATTTGAACTGGTTCATTTCAATTGATTCATTTGAACTGGTTCATTTGAATTGGTTCATTTGAGCTGGTTCATTTGAACTGGTTCATTTGAACTGGTTCATTTGAACTGTTTCATTGAAACTGGTTCATTTGAACTTGTTCATTTGAGCTGGTTGAACTGGTTCTTTGAACAAGTTCATTTGAACTAGTTCATTTGAACTAGTTTATTTGATCTAGCTGATTTGAACTAGTTCATTAGTACTTTCTCATTTGAACTAGTTCATTTGAACTGATTCATGTGAACTTGTTCATTTGAGCTAGTTCATTTGAAATGGTTCATTTGAACTGGTTCATTTGAACTGGTTCATTTGAGCTGGTTCATTTGAACTACTTCATTTAAAATAGTTACTTTGAAATGGTTCATTTGAACTGGTTCATTTGAGCTGGTTGAACTGGATTAGTTGAACTAGTTCATTTGAACTAGTTCATTTGAACTTGTTCATTTGAATTAGTTCATTTGAACTGATTCATTTGAATTAGTTCATTTGAACTTGTTCATTTGAACTTGTTCATTTGAACTTGATCATTTGAACTTGTTCATTTGAACTGGTTCATTTGAACTTGTTCATGTGAACTGGTTCATTTGAACTTGTTCATGTGAACTAGTTCAGTTGAACTTGTTTATTTGAACTGATTCATTTGAACTGGTGTATTTGAACTGATTCATTTGAACTTGTTGATTTGAACTAGTTAATTTGAACTTGTTCATTTGAATTAGTTCATCTGAACTGATTCATTGGAATTAGTTCATTAGAACTTGTTCATTTTAACTAGTTCATTTGAACGAGTTCATTTGAACTTGTTCATTTGAACTAGTTCAGTTGAACTTGTTCATTTGAACTGATTCATTTGAACTGGTTCATTTGAACAGATTCAGTTGAACTTGTTCATTTGAACCAGTTCATTTGAACTTGTTCATTTGAACTTTTTCATTTGAACTAGTTCATTTGAACTTGTTCATTTGAATTAGTTCATTTGAACTGATTCATTTGAATTAGTTCATTTGAACTTGTTCATGTGAACTAGTTCATTTGAACTTCTTCATTTTAAACAGTTCATTTGAACTGGTTCATTTGAACTTGTTCATTTGAGCTGGTTGAACTGGTTCATTTGAACAAGTTCATTTGAACTAGTTCATTTGAACTAGTTTATTTGATCTAGCTGATTTGAACTAGTTCATTAGTACTTTCTCATTTGAACTAGTTCATTTGAACTGATTCATTTGAACTTGTTCATTTGAGCTAGTTCATTTGAAATGGTTCATTTGAACTGGTTCATTTGAACTGGTTCATTTGAGCTGGTTCATTTGAACTACTTCATTTAAAATAGTTACTTTGAAATGGTTCATTTGAACTGGTTCATTTGAGCTGGTTGAACTGGATTAGTTGAACTAGTTCATTTGAACTAGTTCATTTGAACTTGTTCATTTGAATTAGTTCATTTGAACTGATTCATTTGAATTAGTTCATTTGAACTTGTTCATTTGAACTTGTTCATTTGAACTTGTTCTTTTGAACTGGTTCATTTGAACTTGTTCATGTGAACTGGTTCATTTGAACTTGATCATGTGAACTAGTTCAGTTGAACTTGTTTATTTGAACTGATTCATTTGAACTGGTGTATTTGAACTGATTCATTTGAACTTGTTGATTTGAACTAGTTAATTTGAACTTGTTCATTTGAATTAGTTCATCTGAACTGATTCATTGGAATTAGTTCATTAGAACTTGTTCATTTTAACTAGTTCATTTGAACGAGTTCATTTGAACTTGTTCATTTGAACTAGTTCAGTTGAACTTGTTCATTTGAACTGATTCATTTGAACTGGTTCATTTGAACAGATTCAGTTGAACTTGTTCATTTGAACCAGTTCATTTGAACTTGTTCATTTGAACTTGTTCATTTGAACTAGTTCATTTGAACTTGTTCATTTGAATTAGTTCATTTGAACTGATTCATTTGAATTAGTTCATTTGAACTTGTTCATGTGAACTAGTTCATTTGAACTTCTTCATTTTAAACAGTTCATTTGAACTGGTTCATTTGAACTTGTTCATTTGAGCTGGTTGAACTGGTTCATTTGAACAAGTTCATTTGAACTAGTTCATTTGAACTAGTTTATTTGATCTAGCTGATTTGAACTAGTTCATTAGTACTTTCTCATTTGAACTAGTTCATTTGAACTGATTCATTTGAACTTGTTCATTTGAACTAGTTCATTTGAAATGGTTCATTTGAACTGGTTCATTTGAACTGGTTCATTTGAGCTGGTTCATTTGAACTACTTCATTTAAAATAGTTACTTTGAAATGGTTCATTTGAACTGGTTCATTTGAGCTGGTTGAACTGGTTCATTTGAACTGGTTCATTTGAACTTGTTCATTTGAACTAGTTCAGTTGAACTTGTTCATTTGAACTGATTCATTTGAACTTGTTCATTTGAACTGGTTCATTTGAACTGGTTAATTTGAACTGGTTCATTTGAACAAGTTCATTTGAACTAGTTCATTTGAACTGATTCATTTGAACTGGTTCATTTGAACAGATTCAGTTGAACTTGTTCATTTGAACCAGTTCATTTGAACTTGTTCATTTGAACTTGTTCATTTGAACTAGTTCATTTGAACTTGTTCATTTGAATTAGTTCATTTGAACTGATTCATTTGAATTAGTTCATTTGAACTTGTTCATGTGAACTAGTTCATTTGAACTTCTTCATTTTAAACAGTTCATTTGAACTGGTTCATTTGAACTTGTTCATTTGAGCTGGTTGAACTGGTTCATTTGAACAAGTTCATTTGAACTAGTTCATTTGAACTAGTTTATTTGATCTAGCTGATTTGAACTAGTTCATTAGTACTTTCTCATTTGAACTAGTTCATTTGAACTGATTCATTTGAACTTGTTCATTTGAACTAGTTCATTTGAAATGGTTCATTTGAACTGGTTCATTTGAACTGGTTCATTTGAGCTGGTTCATTTGAACTACTTCATTTAAAATAGTTACTTTGAAATGGTTCATTTGAACTGGTTCATTTGAGCTGGTTGAACTGGTTCATTTGAACTGGTTTATTTGAACTTGTTCATTTGAACTAGTTCAGTTGAACTTGTTCATTTGAACTGATTCATTTGAACTTGTTCATTTGAACTGGTTCATTTGAACTAGTTCATTTGATCTGGTTCATTTGAACTGGTTCATTTGAGCGGGTTGAACTGGTTCATTTGAACTGGTTCATTTGAACTGATTAATTTGAACTGGTTCATTTGAACTGTTTAATTTGAACTGGTTAATTTGAACTGGTTTATTTGAACTGGTTCATTTGAGCTGGTTCATTTGAACTGGTTCATTTGAGCGGGTTGAACTGGTTCATTTAAACTGAGTAATTTGAACTGGTTCATTTGAACTGGTTCATTTGAGCTGATTGAACTTGTTCATTTGAACTTGATTATTTGAACTGATTCATTTGAACTGGTTGATTTCAACTGATTCATTTGAACTGGTTCATTTGAACTGGTTCATTTGTACTGGTTCATTTTAACTGATTCATTTGAACTTGTTTATTTGAATTGGTTCATTTGAACTTGTTCATTTGAACTCGTTCATTTGAACTGATTCATTTGAATTAGTTCATTTGAACTAGTTCAGTTGAACTTGTTCATTTGAACTGATCCATTTGAACTTGTTCATTTGAACTTGTTCATTTGAACTTGTTCATTTGAACTAGTTCATTTGAACTTGTTCATTTGAACTGGTTCATTTGAGCTGGTTGAACTGGATCAGTTGAACTAGTTCATTTGAACTAGTTCATTTGAACTAGTCCCTTTGAACTTGTTCAATTGAACTTGTTCATTTGAGTTAGTTCATTTGAACTGATTCATTTGAATTAGTTCATTTGAACTTTTTCATTTGAACTAGTTCATTTCAACTTGTTCATTTGAACTAGTTCATTTGAGCTTGTCCATTTGAACTAGTTCATTTGAACTTGTTCATTTGAACTAGTTCAGTTGAACTTGTTTATTTGAACTGATTCATTTGAACTTGTTCATTTGAACTAGTTCATTTGAACTTGTTCATTTGAACTAGTTCATTTGAACTTGTTCATTTGAACTAGTTCATTTGAACTTGTTCATTTGAACTGGTTCATTTGAGCTGGTTGAACTGGTTCAGTTGAACGAGTTCATTTGAACTAGTTAATTTGAACTTGTTCATTTGAATTAGTTCATCTGAACTGATTCATTGGAATTTGTTCATTAGAACTTGTTCACTTGAGCTAGGTCATTTGAACTTGTTCATTTAAACTAGTTCATTTGAACTTGTTCATTTGAACTGGTTCATATGAACTAGTTCATTTAAGCTGGTTGAACTGGTTTAGTTGAACGAGTTCATTTGAACTTGTTCATTTGAACTAGTTCAGTTGAACATGTTCATTTGAACTGATTCATTTGAACTGTTTCATTTGAACTGATTCATTTGAACTTGTTCACTTGAACTAGTTCATTTGAACTTGTTCATTTGAACTAGTTCACTTGAACTTGTTCATTTGAACTGGTTCATTTGAACTAGTTCATTTGAACTTGTTCATTTGAACTGGTTCATATGAACTAGTTCATTTGAACTGGTTCATATGAACTAGTTCATTTAAGCTGGTTGAACTGGTTTAGTTGAACTAGTTCATTTGAACTTGTTCATTTGAATTAGTTCATTTGAACTGATTCATTTGAATAAGTTCATTTGAACTTGTTCATGTGAACTAGTTCAATTGAACTACTTCATTTGAAACAGTTCATTTGAACTGGTTCATTTGAACTTGTTCATTTGAGCTGGTTGAACTGGTTCATTTGAACTAGTTCATTTTAACTAGTTTATTTGAACTAGTTCATTTGAACTAGTTCATTTGTGCTTTCTCATTTGAACTAGTTAATTTGAACTGATTCATTTGAACTTTTTCATTTGAACTAGTTCATTTGAACTTGTTCATTTGAACTGGTTCATTTGAACTGGTTCATTTGAGCTGGTTCATTTGAACTACTACATTTAAAATAGTTACTTTGAACTGGTTCTTTTGAACTGGCTCATTTGAACTGGTTAATTTGAACTGGTTCATTTGAACAAGTTCATTTGAACTAGTTCATTTGAACTAGTTTATTTGATCTAGCTGATTTGAACTAGTTCATTAGTACTTTCTCATTTGAACTAGTTCATTTGAACTTGTTCATTTGAACTGATCCATTTGAACTTGTTCATTTGAACTTGTTCATTTGAACTTGTTCATTTGAACTAGTTCATTTGAACTTGTTCATTTGAACTTATTCATTTGAACTGGTTCATTTGAGCTGGTTGAACTGGATCAGTTGAACTAGTTCATTTGAACTAGTTCATTTGAACTAGTTCATTTGAACTTGTTCATTTGAGTTAGTTCATTTGAACTGATTCATTTGAATTAGTTCATTTGAACTTGTTCATTTGAACTAGTTCATTTCAACTTGTTCATTTGAACTAGTTCATTTGAGCTTGTCCATTTGAACTAGTTCATTTGAACTTGTTCATTTGAACTAGTTCAGTTGAACTTGTTTATTTGAACTGATTCATTTGAACTTGTTCATTTGAACTAGTTCAGTTGAACTTGTTCATTTGAACTAGTTCATTTGAACTTGTTCATTTGAACTAGTTCATTTGAACTTGTTCATTTGAACTGGTTCATTTGAGCTGGTTGAACTGAACTAGTTAATTTGAACTTGTTCATTTGAATTAGTTCATCTGAACTGATTCATTGGAATTTGTTCATTAGAACTTGTTCACTTGAGCTAGGTCATTTGAACTTGTTCATTTAAACTAGTTCATTTGAACTTGTTCATTTGAACTGGTTCATATGAACTAGTTCATTTAAGCTGGTTGAACTGGTTTAGTTGAACGAGTTCATTTGAACTTGTTCATTTGAACTAGTTCAGTTGAACATGTTCATTTGAACTGATTCATTTGAACTGGTTCATTTGAACTGATTCATTTGAACTTGTTCACTTGAACTAGTTCATTTGAACTTGTTCATTTGAACTAGTTCACTTGAACTTGTTCATTTGAACTGGTTCATATGAACTAGTTCATTTGAACTGGTTCATATGAACTAGTTCATTTAAGCTGGTTGAACTGGTTTAGTTGAACTAGTTCATTTGAACTTGTTCATTTGAATTAGTTCATTTGAACTGATTCATTTGAATAAGTTCATTTGAACTTGTTCATGTGAACTAGTTCAATTGAACTACTTCATTTGAAACAGTTCATTTGAACTGGTTCATTTGAACTTGTTCATTTGAGCTGGTTGAACTGGTTCATTTGAACTAGTTCATTTTAACTAGTTTATTTGAACTAGTTCATTTGAACTAGTTCATTTGTGCTTTCTCATTTGAACTAGTTCATTTGAACTGATTCATTTGAACTTTTTCATTTGAACTAGTTCATTTGAACTTGTTCATTTGAACTGGCTCATTTGAACTGGTTCATTTGAGCTGGTTCATTTGAACTACTACATTTAAAATAGTTACTTTGAACTGGTTCTTTTGAACTGGTTCATTTGAACTGGTTAATTTGAACTGGTTCATTTGAACTGGTTTATTTGAACTGGTTCATTTGAGCTCGTTGAACTGGTTCATTTAAACTGGTTAATTTGAACTGGTTCATTTGAGCTGGTTGAACTTGTTCATTTGAACTAGGTCAGTTGAACTTGTTTATTTGAACTGATTCATTTGAACTGGTTCATTTTAACTGATTCATTTGAACTGGTTCACTTGAACTAGATCATTTTAACTGATTCATTTCAACTTGTTCATTTGAACTGGTTCATTTGAACTTGTTCATTTGAACTAGTTCATTTGAACTGATTCATTTGAATTAGTTCATTTGAACTTGTTCATTTGAACTAGTTCAGTTGAACTTGTTCATTTGAACTGATTCATTTGAACTTGTTCATTTGAACTAGTTCATTTGAACTTGTTTATTTGAACTAGTTCATTTGAACTTGTTCATTTGAACTGGTTTATTTGAGCTGGTTGAACTGGATCAGTTGAACTAGTTCATTTGAACTAGTTCATTTGAACTTGTTCATTTGAATTAGTTCATTTGAACTGATTCATTGGAATTAGTTCATTTGAACTTGTTCATTTGAACTTGTTCATTTGAACTTGTTCATTTGAACCGGTTCATTTGAACTTGTTCATGTGAACTGGTTCATTTGAACTTGTTCATGTGAACTAGTTCAGTTGATCTTGTTTATTTGAACTGATTCATTTGAACTGGTGTATTTGAACTGATTCATTTGAACTTGTTGATTTGAACTAGTTCATTTGAACTGATTCATTTGAATTAGTTCATTTGAACTAGTTCATTTGAACTTGTTCATTTGAACTAGTTCATTTGAACTTGTTCATTTGAACTAGTTCAGTTGAACTTGATTATTTGAATTGATTCATTTGAACTGGTTCATTTGAACTGATTCATTTGAACTAGTTCATTTGAACTAGTTCATTTGAACTGATTCATTTGAACTTGTTCATTTCAACTGGTTTATTTGAACTAGTTCAGTTGAACTTGTTTATTTCAACTAGTTCATTTGAACGTGGTCATTTGAACTAGTTCATTTGAACTTGTTCATTTGAACTAGTTCAGTTGATCTTGTTCATTTGAACTGATTCATTTAAACCTGTTGATTTGAACTGATTCATTTAAACTTGTTCATTTGAGCTAGTTCATTGGAACTTGTTCATTTGAACTAGTTCAGTTGAACTTGTTCATTTGAACTGATTCATTTGAACTTGTTCATTTCAACTGGTTCATTTGAACTAGTTCATTTGAACTTGTTCATTTGAACTAGTTCAGTTGAACTTGTTCATTTGAGCTGATTCATTTGAACTTGTTCATTTGAACTGGTTCATTTGAACGAGTTCATTTGAACTGATTTATTTGAATTAGTTCATTTGAGCTGGTTGAACTGGTTCAGTTGAACGAGTTCATTTGAACTAGTTAATTTGAACTTGTTCATTTGAATTAGTTCATCTGAACTGATTCATTGGAATTAGTTCATTAGAACTTGTTCATTTTAACTAGTTCATTTGAACGAGTTCATTTGAACTTGTTCATTTGAACTAGTTCAGTTGAACTTGTTCATTTGAACTGATTCATTTGAACTGGTTCATTTGAACAGATTCAGTTGAGCTTGTTCATTTGAACCAGTTCATTTGAACTTGTTCATTTGAACTTGTTCATTTGAACTAGTTCATTTGAACTTGTTCATTTGAATTAGTTCATTTGAACTGATTCATTTGAATTAGTTCATTTGAACTTGTTCATGTGAACTAGTTCCTTTGAACTTCTTCATTTTAAACAGTTCATTTGAACTGGTTCATTTGAACTTGTTCATTTGAGCTGGTTGAACTGGTTCATTTGAACAAGTTCATTTGAACTAGTTCATTTGAACTAGTTTATTTGATCTAGCTGATTTGAACTAGTTCATTAGTACTTTCTCATTTGAACTGGTTCATTTGAACTGATTCATTTGAACTTGTTCATTTGAACTAGTTCATTTGAAATGGTTCATTTGAACTGGTTCATTTGAACTGGTTCATTTGAGCTGGTTCATTTGAACTACTTCATTTAAAATAGTTACTTTGAAATGGTTCATTTGAGCTGGTTGAACTGGTTCATTTGAACTGGTTCATTTGAATTAGTTCATTTGACCTAGTTCATTTGAACTTGTTCATTTGAACTAGTTCATTTGAACTTGTTCATTTGAACTAGTTCAGTTGAACTTGATTATTTGAATTGATTCATTTGAACTGGTTCATTTGAACTGATTCATTTGAACTAGTTTATTTGAACTAGTTCATTTGAAATGGTTCATTTGAACTGGTTCATTTGAACTGGTTCATTTGAGCTGGTTCATTTGAACTACTTCATTTAAAATAGTTACTTTGAAATGGTTCATTTGAACTGGTTCATTTGAGCTGGTTGAACTGGTTCATTTGAACTGGTTCATTTGAATTAGTTCATTTGACCTAGTTCATTTGAACTTGTTCATTTGAACTAGTTCATTTGAACTTGTTCATTTGAATTAGTTCATTTGAACTGATTCATTTGAATTAGTTCATTTGAACTTGTTCATGTGAACTAGTTCATTTGAACTTCTTCATTTTAAACAGTTCATTTGAACTGGTTCATTTGAACTTGTTCATTTGAGCTGGTTGAACTAGTTCATTTGAACAAGTTCATTTGAACTAGTTCATTTGAACTAGTCTATTTGATCTAACTGATTTGAACTAGTTCATTAGTACTTTCTCATTTGAACTGGTTCATTTGAACTGATTCATTTGAACTTGTTCATTTGAACTAGTTCATTTGAAATGGTTCATTTGAACTGGTTCATTTGAACTGGTTCATTTGAGCTGGTTCATTTGAACTACTTCATTTAAAATAGTTACTTTGAAATGGTTCATTTGAACTGGTTCATTTGAGCTGGTTGAACTGGTTCATTTGAACTTGTTCATTTGAACTAGTTCAGTTGAACTTGTTCATTTGAACTGATTCATTTGAACTTGTTCATTTGAACTGGTTCATTTGAACTAGTTCATTTGATCTGGTTCATTTGAACTGGTTTATTTGAGCGGGTTGAACTGGTTAATTTGAACTGGTTCATTTGAACTGATTAATTTGAACTGGTTCATTTGAACTGGTTCATTTGAACTGGTTAATTTGAACTGGTTAATTTGAACTGGTTTACTTGAACTGGTTCATTTGAGCTGGTTCATTTGAACTGGTTCATTTGAGCGGGTTGAACTGGTTCATTTAAACTGATTAATTTGAACTGGTTCATTTGAACTGGTTCATTTGAGCTGGTTGAACTTGTTCATTTGAACTTGATTATTTGAACTGATTCATTTGAACTGGTTCATTTGAACTGATTCATTTGAACTGGTTCATTTGAACTGGTTCATTTGTACTGGTTCATTTTAACTGATTCATTTGAACTTGTTCATTTGAATTGGTTCATTTGAACTTGTTCATTTGAACTCGTTCATTTGAACTGATTCATTTGAATTAGTTCATTTGAACTAGTTCAGTTGAACTTGTTCATTTGAACTGATCCATTTGAACTTGTTCATTTGAACTTGTTCATTTGAACTTGTTCATTTGAACTTGTTCATTTGAACTAGTTCATTTGAACTGGTTCATTTGAGCTGGTTGAACTGGATCAGTTTAACTAGTTCATTTGAACTAGTTCATTTGAACTTGTTCATTTGAGTTAGTTCATTTGAACTGATTCATTTGAATTAGTTCATTTGAACTTGTTCATTTGAACTAGTTCAGTTGAACTTGTTCATTTGAACTGATCCATTTGAACTTGTTCATTTGAACTTGTTCATTTGAACTTGTTCATTTGAACTTGTTCATTTGAACTAGTTCATTTGAACTTGTTCATTTGAACTTGTTCATTTGAACTATTTCAGTTGAACTTGTTCATTTGAGCTGATTCATTTGAACTTGTTCATTTGAACTGGTTCATTTGAACTAGTTCATTTGAACTGATTTATTTGAATTAGTTCATTTGAGCTGGTTGAACTGGTTCAGTTGAACGAGTTCATTTGAACTAGTTAATTTGAACTTGTTCATTTGAATTAGTTCATCTGAACTGATTCATTGGAATTAGTTCATTAGAACTTGTTCATTTTAACTAGTTCATTTGAACGAGTTCATTTGAACTTGTTCATTTGAACTAGTTCAGTTGAACTTGTTCATTTGAACTGATTCATTTGAACTGGTTCATTTGAACAGATTCAGTTGAGCTTGTTCATTTGAACCAGTTCATTTGAACTTGTTCATTTGAACTAGTTCATTTGAACTTGTTCATTTGAATTAGTTCATTTGAACTGATTCATTTGAATTAGTTCATTTGAACTTGTTCATGTGAACTAGTTCATTTGAACTTCTTCATTTTAAACAGTTCATTTGAACTGGTTCATTTGAACTTGTTCATTTGAGCTGGTTGAACTGGTTCATTTGAACAAGTTCAATTGAACTAGTTCATTTGAACTAGTTTATTTGATCTAGCTGATTTGAACTAGTTCAAATGAACTTGTTCAAATGAACCAGTTCAACCAGCTCAAATGAACAAGTTCAAATGAACCAGTTCAAATGAACTGTTTAAAATGAAGAAGTTCAAATGAACTAGTTCACATGAACAAGTTCAAATGAACTAATTCAAATGAATCAGTTCAAATGAACTAATTCAAATGAACAAGTTCAAATGAACTAGTTCAAATGAACAAGTTCAAATGAACAAGTTCAAATGAACTGGTTCAAATGAACAAGCTCAACTGAATCTGTTCAAATGAACCAGTTCAAATGAATCAGTTCAAATGAACAAGTTCAACTGAACTAGTTCAAATGAACAAGTTCAAATGAACTCGTTCAAATGAACTAGTTAAAATGAACAAGTTCTAATGAACTAATTCCAATGAATCAGTTCAGATGAACTAAATCAAATGAACAAGTTCAAATTAACTAGTTCAAATGAACTCGTTCAACTGAACCAGTTCAACCAGCTCAAATGAACTAATTCAAATAAATCAGTTCAAATGAACTAGTTCAAATGAACTAGTTCAAATGAACCAGTTCAAATGAACAAGTTCAAATGAATCAGCTCAAATAAACAAGTTCAACTGAAATAGTTCAAATGAACAAGTTCAAATGAACAAGTTCAAATGAACTAGTTCAAATGAACAAGTTCAAATGAACAAGTTCAAATGGATCAGTTCAAATGAACAAGTTCAACTGAACTAGTTCAAATGAACAAGTTCAAATGAACTAATTCAAATGAATCAGTTCAAATGAACTAACTCAAATGAACAAGTTCAAATGAACTAGTTCAAATGAACTAGTTAAACTGATCCAGTTCAACCAGCTCAAATGAACCAGTTCAAATGAACTAGTTCAAATGAACAAGTTCAAATGAACAAGTTCAAATGAACAAGTTCAAATGAACAAGTTCAAATGGATCAGTTCAAATGAACAAGTTCAACTGAACTAGTTCAAATGAACTAATTCAAATGAATCAGTTCAAATGAACGAGTTCAAATGAACAAGTTCAAATGAACCAATTCAAATGAACAAGTTCAAATGAATCAGTTAAAATGAACCAGTACAAATGAACCAGTTCAAATGAACCAGTTCAAATGAATCAGTTCAAATAAACCAGTTCAAATGAATCAGTTCAAATAATCAAGTTCAAATGAACAAGTTCAACCAGCTCAAATGAACCAGTTCAAATGAACCAGTTCAAATTAATCAGTTTAAATGAACCAGTTCAACCCGCTCAAATGAACCAGTTCAAATGAACCAGCTCAAATGAACCAGTTCAAGTAAACCAGTTCAAATTAACCAGTTCAAATTAACCAGTTCAAATGAACCAGTTCAAATGAACCAGTTCAAATTAATCAGTTCAA
This sequence comes from Drosophila hydei, assembly GCF_003285905.1. Classification (NCBI taxonomy): domain Eukaryota; kingdom Metazoa; phylum Arthropoda; class Insecta; order Diptera; family Drosophilidae; genus Drosophila; species Drosophila hydei. The sequence continues at coordinate 16,312 of NW_022045759.1, forward strand.
ATGAACCAGTTCAAATTAACCAGTTCAACCCGCTCAAATGAACCAGTTCAAATGAACCAGATCAAATGAACTAGTTCAAATGAACCAGTTCAAATGAACCAGTTCAAATGAACAAGTTCAAATGAATCAGTTCAAATGAACAAGTTCAACTGAACTAGTTCAAATGAACAAGTTCAAATGAACCAGTTCAACCAGCTCAAATGAACCAGTTCAAATGAACCATTTCAAAGTAACTATTTTAAATGAAGTAGTTCAAATGAACCAGCTCAAATGAACCAGTTCAAATGAACCAGTTCAAATGAACCATTTCAAATGAACTAGTTCAAATGAACAAGTTCAAATGAATCAGTTCAAATGAACCAGTTCAAATGAGAAAGTACTAATGAACTAGTTCAAATCAGCTAGATCAAATAAACTAGTTCAAATGAACTAGTTCAAATGAACTTGTTCAAATGAACCAGTTCAACCAGCTCAAATGAACAAGTTCAAATGAACCAGTTCAAATGAACTGTTTAAAATGAAGAAGTTCAAATGAACTAGTTCACATGAACAAGTTCAAATGAACTAATTCAAATGAATCAGTTCAAATGAACTAATTCAAATGAACAAGTTCAAATGAACTAGTTCAAATGAACAAGTTCAAATGAACTAGGTCAAATGAACTAATTCAAATGAACCAGTTCAAATGAACCAGTTCAACCAGCTCAAATGAACCAGTTCAAATGAACCATTTCAAAGTAACTATTTTAAATGAAGTAGTTCAAATGAACCAGCTCAAATGAACCAGTTCAAATGAACCAGTTCAAATGAACCATTTCAAATGAACTAGTTCAAATAAACTAGTTCAAATGAATCAGTTCAAATGAACCAGTTCAAATGAATCAATTCAAATAATCAAGTTCAACTGAACTAGTTCAAATGAACAAGTTCAAATGAACTAGTTCAAATGAACAAGTTCAAATGAACTAGGTCAAATGAACTAATTCAATTGAACCAGTTCAAATGAACCAGTTCAACCAGCTCAAATGAACCAGTTCAAATGAACCATTTCAAAGTAACTATTTTAAATGAAGTAGTTCAAATGAACCAGCTCAAATGAACCAGTTCAAATGAACCAGTTCAAATGAACCATTTCAAATGAACTAGTTCAAATGAACAAGTTCAAATGAATCAGTTCAAATGAACCAGTTCAAATGAGAAAGTACTAATGAACTAGTTCAAATCAGCTAGATCAAATAAACTAGTTCAAATGAACTAGTTCAAATGAACTTGTTCAAATGAACCAGTTCAACCAGCTCAAATGAACAAGTTCAAATGAACCAGTTCAAATGAATCAGTTCAAATGAACAAGTTCACATGAACAAGTTCAAATGAACTAATTCAAATGAATCAGTTCAAATGAACTAATTCAAATGAACAAGTTCAAATGAACTAGTTCAAATGAACAAGTTCAAATGAACAAGTTCAAATGAACTGGTTCAAATGAACAAGCTCAACTGAATCTGTTCAAATGAACCAGTTCAAATGAATCAGTTCAAATGAACAAGTTCAACTGAACTAGTTCAAATGAACAAGTTCAAATGAACTCGTTCAAATGAACTAGTTAAAATGAACAAGTTCTAATGAACTAATTCCAATGAATCAGTTCAGATGAACTAATTCAAATGAACAAGTTCAAATTAACTAGTTCAAATGAACTCGTTCAGCTGATTTGAACTAGTTCATTAGTACTTTCTCATTTGAACTGGTTCATTTGAACTGATTCATTTGAACTTGTTCATTTGAACTAGTTCATTTGAAATGGTTCATTTGAACTGGTTCATTTGAACTGGTTCATTTGAGCTGGTTCATTTGAACTACTTCATTTAAAATAGTTACTTTGAAATGGTTCATTTGAACTGGTTCATTTGAGCTGGTTGAACTGGTTCATTTGAACTGGTTCATTTGAATTAGTTCATTTGACCTAGTTCATTTGAACTTGTTCATTTGAACTAGTTCATTTGAACTTGTTCATTTGAACTGGTTCAGTTGAACTTGATTATTTGAATTGATTCATTTGAACTGGTTCATTTGAACTGATTCATTTGAACTAGTTTATTTGAACTAGTTCATTTGAACTGATTCATTTGAACTTGTTCATTTCAACTGGTTCATTTGAACTGATTCATTTGAACTTGTTCATTTGAACTAGTTCATTTGAAATGGTTCATTTGAACTGGTTCATTTGAACTGGTTCATTTGAGCTGGTTCATTTGAACTACTTCATTTAAAATAGTTACTTTGAAATGGTTCATTTGAACTGGTTCATTTGAGCTGGTTGAACTGGTTCATTTGAACTTGTTCATTTGAACTAGTTCAGTTGAACTTGTTCATTTGAACTGATTCATTTGAACTTGTTCATTTGAACTGGTTCATTTGAACTAGTTCATTTGATCTGGTTCATTTGAACTGGTTCATTTGAGCGGGTTGAACTGGTTAATTTGAACTGGTTCATTTGAACTGATTAATTTGAACTGGTTCATTTGAACTGGTTCATTTGAACTGGTTAATTTGAACTGGTTAATTTGAACTGGTTTACTTGAACTGGTTCATTTGAGCTGGTTCATTTGAACTGGTTCATTTGAGCGGGTTGAACTGGTTCATTTAAACTGATTAATTTGAACTGGTTCATTTGAACTGGTTCATTTGAGCTGGTTGAACTTGTTCATTTGAACTTGATTATTTGAACTGATTCATTTGAACTGGTTCATTTGAACTGATTCATTTGAACTGGTTCATTTGAACTGGTTCATTTGTACTGGTTCATTTTAACTGATTCATTTGAACTTGTTCATTTGAATTGGTTCATTTGAACTTGTTCATTTGAACTCGTTCATTTGAACTGATTCATTTGAATTAGTTCATTTGAACTAGTTCAGTTGAACTTGTTCATTTGAACTGATCCATTTGAACTTGTTCATTTGAACTTGTTCATTTGAACTTGTTCATTTGAACTAGTTCATTTGAACTGGTTCATTTGAGCTGGTTGAACTGGATCAGTTTAACTAGTTCATTTGAACTAGTTCATTTGAACTTGTTCATTTGAGTTAGTTCATTTGAACTGATTCATTTGAATTAGTTCATTTGAACTTGTTCATTTGAACTAGTTCAGTTGAACTGATCCATTTGAACTTGTTCATTTGAACTTGTTCATTTGAACTTGTTCATTTGAACTAGTTCATTTGAACTTGTTCATTTGAACTGGTTCATTTGAGCTGGTTGAACTGGATCAGTTGAACTAGTTCATTTGAACTAGTTCATTTGAACTTGTTCATTTGAATTAGTTCATTTGAACTGATTCATTTGAATTAGTTCATTTGAACTTGTTCATTTGAACTTGTTCATTTGAACTTGTTCATTTGAACTGGTTCATTTGAACTTGTTCATGTGAACTGGTTCATTTGAACTTGTTCATGTGAACTAGTTCAGTTGAACTTGTTTATTTGAACTGATTCATTTGAACTGGTGTATTTGAACTGATTCATTTGAACTTGTTGATTTGAACTAGTTCATTTGAACTGATTCATTTGAATTAGTTCATTTGACCTAGTTCATTTGAACTAGTTCAGTTGAACTTGTTCATTTGAGCTGATTCATTTGAACTTGTTCATTTGAACTGGTTCATTTGAGCTGGTTGAACTGGATCAGTTGAACTAGTTCATTTGAACTAGTTCATTTGAACTTGTTCATTTGAGTTAGTTCATTTGAACTGATTCATTTGAATTAGTTCATTTGAACTTGTTCATTTGAACTAGTTCAGTTGAACTTGTTCATTTGAACTGATCCATTTGAACTTGTTCATTTGAACTTGTTCATTTGAACTTGTTCATTTGAACTTGTTCATTTGAACTAGTTCATTTGAACTTGTTCATTTGAACTGGTTCATTTGAGCTGGTTGAACTGGATCAGTTGAACTAGTTCATTTGAACTTGTTTATTTGAACTAGTTCATTTGAACTTGTTCATTTGAACTGGTTTATTTGAGCTGGTTGAACTGGATCAGTTAAACTAGTTCATTTGAACTAGTTCATTTGAACTTGTTCATTTGAATTAGTTCATTTGAACTGATTCATTTGAATTAGTTCATTTGAACTTGTTCATTTGAACTTGTTCATTTGAACTTGTTCATTTGAACTGGTTCATTTGAACTTGTTCATGTGAACTGGTTCATTTGAACTTGTTCATGTGAACTAGTTCAGTTGAACTTGTTTATTTGAACTGATTCATTTGAACTGGTGTATTTGAACTGATTCATTTGAACTTGTTGATTTGAACTAGTTCATTTGAACTGATTCATTTGAATTAGTTCATTTGAACTAGTTCATTTGAACTTGTTCATTTGAACTAGTTCATTTGAACTTGTTCATTTGAACTAGTTCAGTTGAACTTGATTATTTGAATTGATTCATTTGAACTGGTTCATTTGAACTGATTCATTTGAACTAGTTCACTTGAACTAGTTCATTTGAACTGATTCATTTGAACTTGTTCATTTCAACTGGTTTATTTGAACTAGTTCAGTTGAACTTGTTTATTTCAACTAGTTCATTTAAACGTGGTCATTTGAACTAGTTCATTTGAACTTGTTCATTTGAACTAGTTCAGTTGATCTTGTTCATTTGAACTGATTCATTTAAACCTGTTGATTTGAACTGATTCATTTAAACTTGTTCATTTGAGCTAGTTCATTTGAACTTGTTCATTTGAACTAGTTCAGTTGAAGTTGTTCATTTGAACTGATTCATTTGAACTTGTTCATTTCAACTGGTTCATTTGAACTAGTTCATTTGAACTTGTTCATTTGAACTAGTTCAGTTGAACTTGTTCATTTGAGCTGATTCATTTGAACTTGTTCATTTGAACTGGTTCATTTGAACTAGTTCATTTGAACTGATTTATTTGAATTAGTTCATTTGAGCTGGTTGAACTGGTTCAGTTGAACGAGTTCATTTGAACTAGTTAATTTGAACTAGTTCAGTTGAACTTGTTCATTTGAACTGATTCATTTGAACTGGTTCATTTGAACAGATTCAGTTGAGCTTGTTCATTTGAACCAGTTCATTTGAACTTGTTCATTTGAACTTGTTCATTTGAACTTGTTCATTTGAACTAGTTCATTTGCACTTGTTCATTTGAATTAGTTCATTTGAACTGATTCATTTGAATTAGTTCATTAGTAGTAAGGAACTGTCTGTTTTGGAGCGGAAGTCTGTTTTGGAGCGGAAGTGACGTCACATCCGGTTTAGATAAGGTTTTTTGGGAGTGGAAGTCTGTTTTGGAGCGGAAGTCTGTTTTGGAGCGGAAGTGACGTCATATCCGCTTTAGACAAGGTTTTTTTTTTGGAGTGGAAGTCTGTTTTGGAGCGGAAGTCTGTTTTGAAGTGGAAGTGACGTCATATCCTGTTTGTATATTTTTTTCAAGGTCACGTGATGACTTAACAACAATAACAACAAACATAACTCTTACATCTCATGGCAATTTTGTTCAAGATCACGTGGTGGCTCAACAACAATAGCTTGAGATAAGAACGTGATGACTCAGCAACAATAGCTTGAGATATGGGTGGAGGCGACGCGTGGAACCAAGATCAAGGTCAGCAGCCAAGATCAAGGCCAGCAAAGCCAAGGTGATGACTCAGCAACAATAGCTTGAGATAAGGGTGGAGGCGACTCGTGGAGCCAAGATCAAGGTTAGCAGCCAAGATCAAGGCCAGCAAAGCCAAGTTTGAGATAAGGGGGCGTGAGAGTTTTTTTTGTGAGTGATATGCATGCGTAAAAACAAAAAACAAAAAAACAAAAAAAAGTTGTGATAAGGGGTAGTGATGGCGCGTGGGACCAAGATCAAGGCCAGCAAAGCCAAGCTTGAGATAAGGTATGCATACGTAAAAACAAAAAAAAAATGTTGTGATAAGGAGGGTGATGGCGCGTGGAGTGTGAGAAAAAATGAGAAGAAATGCTTACTAAAATAACCGAAAGAGGTTTTAGAATAGCTTTACATTTTCGGGAAATCACTTCATTGACAAGCGCAAGTGAGTGTAGTGTTTCTGAAAAAATGGTGCGATATTGTGTAACGTGTAATCTGCGTGTAAATAAAACTCGATGGAGCAATCATCTTCGAACAAACGAGCACAAGAATAACGCGTTTAAGTCGTTGGATGGACGTGTAAAGCTGTCTTCGAGCGGCTTTCAAAACCGCATCTGTACATATCGTTTTGAGGCATAGTCTGTGGTACTTGGTCCCTAATACTTCGTACCTAGCAGCTGGTACAGGGGTACCCAAGTCACAATGTACCACACTTCCAAGTACCATTTGTTAAGGTATTACTAATCACGAATCTGGCAAGTGCAGCAAGCTTGCATTTTGATTCATTGGACTGTGGTAATCTATATATAGATATAGATATACATATATAGCTATATATATATATATATGTATATATTTATATATATAGATAAGTAAGAGAGTTGTATGCAGCACTTCTTTATATGGAAGTCTTATATGCAACGTCTTTTGTTTATGATTTTTTGTTGTTGTTTATGTTTATGTATGTGCAGTCAAACTTTGGATCTACTCGTAGCATTATCATAGATTATAGTATTAGTTAACTGTGCTTGCAGAACCAAAATCAACTTCATTTTACATTTTGTTTGAAATGCGAAACTTAAATAGTCAGAACTCGGGCTACAAAACAATTTCAAGTTACGTGTAAATGTGTCTTCTGTGTGTGTGTGTGTGTGTGTGTGTCTGTGTTGGGCATGATATATGTCTCTAGTTAACTGTTATTGGTGTTTGTGTATTGTTCTTTTAAACGCTTCTGGGAAAACTAACTAACTGATCTGATCTGATCTAATCTGGTCGAACCGGATCGAATCGGATCTGATCTGATCTGATCTGGTTTGCTGATCTAGCTGTGCACAAACTGTTGGAGCAGTATTAGCCATGGCATTGTGATGATTAGTATGATTTGTTGATAACCGTTAGCGAATGAGTATAAACTTTTACTAGAATTGCACATATCTTCCTCACAAAAGCACATATGTCCATTGCCTGAACTTTCCATCATGCACACGTGATCGACCATGAATAAATTGATTTGTAATTGTGACGTACACATGCGTCGCACCACCTCGTAGGCTGCAAGAACAAGGACAAGCATAAAATCACATATCGGGACGTGTGTGACTCGTGACTCGTGACACGTGACTCGTGGCTCGTGACCCATGACGCGTTACTTACGTGATCGCTGATGTCGCACCATCTTCACACAGCAGCCATTGCAGGTCATCAAAGGCGGCTGATCATGCGGCAGCGCCGTATAGTTGAACGGATCCTTGCAACGTGCATCCGTCCACGAATCGCACTCGTAACAGTAAATCGAACGCGCTGCAGTATAAAGCACAACATATATATTAACGAACAGCATTAATCACGCCTGAAAACAGAATTCGGCTGCTCATCTGGAATACAGCAAGCGTATCACTATATATATACATATATCAACTCTAACTATGTCATTCCTACAAAATTGCATGCAATTACAGTGTTAAATTGGAACAAGTATGCGACAACGTGAAACAGAAAAAAGTGAATTTGTTGGCAAAATTTATAGCAACTTTTATAGCAATCAAATTTTTATATATATATATATCAAATTTTATAGCGATATTTATAGCAACTTTTATGATAACTTTTATAGCAATGTTTATAGCAACTTTTATAACAAAGTCTATAGCGACTAGTATGTCAATTTTTATAGCAACTTTTACATCAACTTTTCTAGCAACTTTTATAAAAAATTTTTTAGCATCCTTTTTACAATTATAGATAATTTTATAGCAGATTTTGTATAGCATTATTGTAGCATTGCGTTAGGTGCATTATCGAAAACCTTTTCATTGTGTTTTGCCTTGGCTGTAAGCGTAAATAATGTTCTAAATATATACAAGATGTTCGACTAACAAATACCCTGCCTTCTTCAATTTATGTACATAAAGTTTTTTCAAGTATTTGCCTATATTGATACTCGTTCAAGGAGTAAGAAGAGTATATTAGCTTTGGAGCAATTTATGTTTATCTTTGTTTAAATGTTGCATGTCATGTCTCAAAAAGTGTAAAGAGATCTGGAAAATTACTTATATAAATTGGATTTTACTTTATCATGCTTAGCATAAAAATTATAATTTTATTGACGAACATCAAATCTGAAATATATCCTTGTGTATAGAGCTTCCCTTTAGAAATTCTTGAAGACCAATTCTTCTTCTTCAACAATTTTGCTCGACAGGAGCTGCTGAGCTTAATTGTTAAGTCACTCTTTATATTTATTTAAAATAATATATACAACACTATTGGAGGGCGTGGCAAATATATAAGAAATATTTTAAATAAATTTGTATTTATACATTTTGTTTAATGATTTGGGGTGGGTTATTCGCTTTGTCTTGGATCTTGAATTGTGAAAGCTTTCTAAGATTACATAGAAACTGCATCTAAGAATAATTTTCAAAATCAAGACCAAAGGCTAGGGAGTCATAATTACATCAGCTTTAGCTGTCAAGAAATCTTCAGATAAGGTCTTCAGATTAGACTTAAAGTTAAAATTTGAGCATAAGCCTTCAACTTAGATATATTGAGGTATATTTCAGCTATACTTGTGTCATCTTTTCAGACTAGCCTTTAAATAGGATGCTATAAATATTTATATATATATATCTGCTCTTTTATGGATCTTCTATTGTGTAACTTAAGTTAAAAGTTTCAGCATTAAATATTTTATAGACACTAATTTTTCGACTACATCTGATTGTTTAACTAATACAGATTATCTACAAGATGCTATTTGATAGGCCAGAAAAAATTGTTTTTTATTTCAATATATTTTTCAATAACTAAATATTAATCATTCATATGAAATGTGAAGAGATAAAAGCAGAAAGAAGTGTTCATTGCACATTCAGTGATAAGGAAATGTGAATTAGTTAGTCAAAGCAACTGCAACATGTGTTATCTAGTTAAACTACCAAATTCACATTTCCTTATCACTGAATGTGCAATGAACACTTCATAAAAGATCCATAAAAGAGCAGATATATATACATAAATATTTATAGCATTCTATTTAAAGGCTAGTCTGAAAAGATGACACAAGTATAGCTGAAATATACCTCAATATATCTAAGTTGAAGGCTTATGCTCAAATCAACTTTAAGTCTAATCTGAAGACCTTATCTGAAGATTTCTTGACAGCTAAAGCTGATGTAATTATGATTCCCTAGCCTTTGGTCTTGATTTTGAAAATTATTCTTAGATGCAGTTTCTATGTAATATTAGAAAGCTTTCACAATTCAAGATCCAAGACAAAGCGAATAACCCACCCCAAATCATTAAACAAAATGTATAAATACAAATTTATTTAAAATATTTCTTATATATTTGCCACGCCCTCCAATAGTGTTGTATATATTATTTTAAATAAATATAAAGAGTGACTTAACAATTAAGCTCAGCAGCTCCTGTCGAGCAAAATTGTTGAAGAAGAAGAATTGGTCTTCAAGAATTTCTAAAGGGAAGCTCTATACACAAGGATATATTTCAGATTTGATGTTCGTCAATAAAATTATAATTTTTATGCTAAGCATGATAAAGTAAAATCCAATTTATATAAGTAATTTTCCAGATCTCTTTACACTTTTTGAGACATGACATGCAACATTTAAACAAAGATAAACATAAATTGCTCCAAAGCTAATATACTCTTCTTACTCCTTGAACGAGTATCAATATAGGCAAATACTTGAAAAAACTTTATGTACATAAATTGAAGAAGGCAGGGTATTTGTTAGTCGAACATCTTGTATATATTTAGAACATTATTTACGCTTACAGCCAAGGCAAAACACAATGAAAAGGTTTTCGATAATGCACCTAACGCAATGCTACAATAATGCTATACAAAATCTGCTATAAAATTATCTATAATTGTAAAAAGGATGCTAAAAAATTTTTTATAAAAGTTGCTAGAAAAGTTGATGTAAAAGTTGCTATAAAAATTGACATACTAGTCGCTATAGACTTTGTTATAAAAGTTGCTATAAACATTGCTATAAAAGTTGTCATAAAAGTTGCTATAAATATCGCTATAAAATTTGATATAAAGTTGCTATAAACATTGCTATAAAAGTTGCTATAAAAGTTGCTATAAATTTTGCCAACAAATTCACTTTTTTCTGTTTCACGTTGTCGCATACTTGTTCCAATTTAACACTGTAATTGCATGCAATTTTGTAGGAATGACATAGTTAGAGTTGATATATGTATATATATAGTGATACGCTTGCTGTATTCCAGATGAGCAGCCGAATTCTGCTTTCAGGCGTGATTAATGCTGTTCGTTAATATATATGTTGTGCTTTATACTGCAGCGCGTTCGATTTACTGTTACGAGTGCGATTCGTGGACGGATGCACGTTGCAAGGATCCGTTCAACTATACGGCGCTGCCGCATGATCAGCCGCCTTTGATGACCTGCAATGGCTGCTGTGTGAAGATGGTGCGACATCAGCGATCACGTAAGTAACGCGTCATGGGTCACGAGCCACGAGTCACGTGTCACGAGTCACGAGTCACACACGTCCCGATATGTGATTTTATGCTTGTCCTTGTTCTTGCAGCCTACGAGGTGGTGCGAAGCATGTGTACGTCACAATTACAAATCAATTTATTCATGGTCGATCACGTGTGCATGATGGAAAGTTCAGGCAATGGACATATGTGCTTTTGTGAGGAAGATATGTGCAATTCTAGTAAAAGTTTATACTCATTCGCTAACGGTTATCAACAAATCATACTAATCATCACAATGCCATGGCTAATACTGCTCCAACAGTTTGTGCACAGCTAGATCAGCAAACCAGATCAGATCAGATCAGATCCGATTCGATCCGGTTCGACCAGATTAGATCAGATCAGATCAGTTAGTTAGTTTTCCCAGAAGCGTTTAAAAGAACAATACACAAACACCAATAACAGTTAACTAGAGACATATATCATGCCCAACACACACACACACACACACACACACACAGAAGACACATTTACACGTAACTTGAAATTGTTTTGTAGCCCGAGTTCTGACTATTTAAGTTTCGCATTTCAAACAAAATGTAAAATGAAGTTGATTTTGGTTCTGCAAGCACAGTTAACTAATACTATAATCTATGATAATGCTACGAGTAGATCCAAAGTTTGACTGCACATACATAAACATAAACAACAACAAAAAATCATAAACAAAAGACGTTGCATATAAGACTTCCATATAAAGAAGTGCTGCATACAACTCTCTTACTTATCTATATATATAAATATATACATATATATATATATATAGCTATATATGTATATCTATATCTATATATAGATTACCACAGTCCAATGAATCAAAATGCAAGCTTGCTGCACTTGCCAGATTCGTGATTAGTAATACCTTAACAAATGGTACTTGGAAGTGTGGTACATTGTGACTTGGGTACCCCTGTACCAGCTGCTAGGTACGAAGTATTAGGGACCAAGTACCACAGACTATGCCTCAAAACGATATGTACAGATGCGGTTTTGAAAGCCGCTCGAAGACAGCTTTACACGTCCATCCAACGACTTAAACGCCTTATTCTTGTGCTCGTTTGTTCGAAGATGATTGCTCCATCGAGTTTTATTTACACGCAGATTAAACGTTACACAATATCGCACCATTTTTTCAGAAACACTACACTGACTCACTTGCGCTTGTCAATGAAGTGATTTCCCGAAAATGTAAAGCTATTCTAAAACCTCTTTCGGTTATTTTAGTAAGCATTTCTTCTCATTTTTTCTCACACTCCACGCGCCATCACCCTCCTTATCACAACATTTTTTTTTTGTTTTTACGTATGCATACCTTATCTCAAGCTTGGCTTTGCTGGCCTTGATCTTGGTCCCACGCGCCATCACTACCCCTTATCACAACTTTTTTTTGTTTTTTTGTTTTTTGTTTTTACGCATGCATATCACTCACAAAAAAAACTCTCACGCCCCCTTATCTCAAACTTGGCTTTGCTGGCCTTGATCTTGGCTGCTAACCTTGATCTTGGCTCCACGCGTCGCCTCCACCCTTATCTCAAGCTATTGTTGCTGAGTCATCACCTTGGCTTTGCTGGCCTTGATCTTGGCTGCTGACCTTGATCTTGGTTCCACGCGTCGCCTCCACCCATATCTCAAGCTATTGTTGCTGAGTCATCACGTTCTTATCTCAAGCTATTGTTGTTGAGCCACCACGTGATCTTGAACAAAATTGCCATGAGATGTAAGAGTTATGTTTGTTGTTATTGTTGTTAAGTCATCACGTGACCTTGAAAAAAATATACAAACAGGATATGACGTCACTTCCACTTCAAAACAGACTTCCGCTCCAAAACAGACTTCCACTCCAAAAAAAAAACCTTGTCTAAAGCGGATATGACGTCACTTCCGCTCCAAAACAGACTTCCGCTCCAAAACAGACTTCCACTCCCAAAAAACCTTATCTAAACCGGATGTGACGTCACTTCCGCTCCAAAACAGACTTCCGCTCCAAAACAGACTTCCACTCCCAAAAAACCTTATCTAAACCGGATGTGACGTCACTTCCGCTCCAAAACAGACTTCCGCTCCAAAACAGACAGTTCCTTACTACTTTCATTTGAACTTGTTCATGTGAACTAGTTCATTTGAACTTCTTCATTTTAAACCGTTCATTTGAACTGGTTCATTTGAACTTGTTCATTTGAGCGGGTTGAACTGGTACATTTAAACTGATTAATTTGAACTGGTTCATTTGAACTGGTTCATTTGAACTGGTTCATTTGAGCTGGTTGAACTTGTTCATTTGAACTTGATTATTTGAACTGATTCATTTGAACTGGTTCATTTGAACTGATTCATTTGAACTGGTTCATTTGAACTGGTTCATTTGTACTGGTTCATTTTAACTGATTCATTTGAACTTGGTCATTTGAATTGGTTCATTTGAACTTGTTCATTTGAACTCGTTCATTTGAACTGATTCATTTGAATTAGTTCATTTGAACTAGTTCAGTTGAACTTGTTCATTTGAACTGCTCCATTTGAACTTGTTCATTTGAACTTGTTCATTTGAACTTGTTCATTTGAACTTGTTCATTTGAACTAGTTCATTTGAACTAGTTCATTTGAACTTGTTCATTTGAACTGGTTCATTTGAGCTGGTTGAACTGGATCAGTTGAACTAGTTCATTTGAACTAGTTCATTTGAACTAGTTCATTTGAACTCGTTCATTTGAACTGGTTCATTTGAACTGGTTCATTTGAACTGGTTCATTTGAACTTGTTCATTTGAACTAGTTCATTTGAACTGGTTCATTTGAACTGGTTCATTTGAACTGGTTCATTTGAACTGGTTAATTTAAACTGGTTAATTTGAACTGGTTCATTTGAGCTGGTTGAACTGGTTCATTTGAACTAGGTCAGTTGAACTTGTTTATTTGAACTAGTTCATTATGCTTGTCCATTTGAATTTGTTCATTTGAACTTGTTCATTTGAACTAGTTCATTTGAACTCGTTCATTTGAACTGGTTCATTTGAATTAGTTCATTTGAACTTGTTCATTTGAACTGGTTCATTTGAACTGGTTCATTTGAACTGGTTCATTTGAACTGGTTCATTTGAACTGGTTCATTTGAACTGGTTCATTTAAATTTGTTCATTTGAACTAGTTCATTTGAGCTTGTCCATTTGAATTTGTTCATTTGAACTTGTTCATTTGAACTAGTTCATTTGAACTCGTTCATTTGAACTGGTTCATTTGAACTGGTTCATTTGAACTGGTTCATTTGAACTGGTTCATTTGAACTGGTTCATTTGAACTGGTTCATTTGAACTGGTTCATTTGAACTGGTTCATTTGAACTGGTTCATTTGAACTGGTTCATTTGAACTGGTTCATTTGAACTGGTTCATTTGAACTGGTATATTGGAACTGGTTCATTTGAGCTGGTTGAACTTGTTCTTTTGAACTTGATTATTTGAACTGATTCATTTGAACTGGTTCATTTGAACTGATTCATTTGAACTGGTTCATTTGAGCTGGTTCATTTGAACTGGTTCATTTGAACTTTCTCATTTGAACTAGTTCAATTGATCTGAATCATTTGAACTTGTTCATTTGAACTAGTTCATTTCAACTTGTTCATTTGAACTAGTTCATTTGAACTTGTTCATTTGAACTGGTTCATATGAACTAGTTCATTTAAGCTGGTTGAACTGGTTTAGTTGAACGAGTTCATTTGAACTTGTTCATTTGAACAAGTTCAGTTGACCTTGTTAATTTGAACTGATTCATTTGAACTGGTTCATTTGAACTGATTCATTTGAACTTGTTCACTTGAACTAGTTCATTTGAACTTGTTCACTTGAACTAGTTCATTTGAAATTGTTCATTTGAACTAGTTCACTTGAACTTGTTCATTTGTACTGGTTCATTTGAACTAGTTCATTTGAACTGGTTCATATAAACTGGTTCATATGAACTAGTTCATTTGTACTTTCTCATTCATTTGAGCTGGTTGAACTGGATCAGTTGAACTAGTTCATTTGAACTAGTTCATTTGAACTTGTTCATTTGAATTAGTTCATTTGAACTGATTCATTTGAATTAGTTCATTTGAACTTTTTCATTTGAACTAGTTCATTTGAACTTGTTCATTTGAACTAGTTCATTTGAACTTGTTCATTTGAACTAGTTCATTTGAACTTGTTCATGTGAACTAGTTCAGTTGAACTTGTTTATGTGAACTAGTTCAGTTGAACTTGTTTATTTGAACTGATTCATTTGAACTGGTGTATTTGAACTGATTCATTTGAACTTGTTCATTTGAACTAGTTCATTTGAACTGAATCATTTGAATTAGTTCATTTGAACTAGTTCATTTGAACTTGTTCATTTGAACTTGTTCATTTGAACCAGTTCATTTAAACTTGTTCATTTGAACTAGTTCAGTTGAACTTGATTATTTGAACTGATTCATTTGAACTGGTTCATTTGATCTGATTCATTTGAACTAGTTCATTTGAACTGATTCATTTGAACTTGTTCATTTGAACTTGTTCATTTGAACTAGTTCACTTGAACTAGTTCATTTGAACTGGCTCATTTGTACTGGTTCATTTTAACTGATTCATTTGAACTTGTTCATATCAACTGGTTCATTTGAACTAGTTCAGTTGAACTTGTTTATTTCAACTAGTTCATTTGAACTTGGTCATTTGAACTAGTTCATTTGAACTTGTTCATTTGAACTAGTTCAGTTGAACTTGTTCATTTGAACTGATTCATTTAAACCTGTTCATTTGAACTGATTCATTTAAACTTGTTCATTTGAACTAGTTCATTTGAACTTGTTCATTTGAACTTGTTCATTTGAACTAGTTCAGTTGAACTTATTCATTTGAACTGATTCATTTGAACTTGTTCATTTGAACTTGTTCATTTGAACTTGTTCATTTGAACTGGTTCATTTCAACTAGTTCATTTGAACTGATTTATTTGAATTAGTTCATTTGAACTGGTTCATTTGAACTGGTTCATTTGAGCTGGTTCATTTAAACTACTTCATTTAAAATAGTTCATTTGAACTGGTTCATTTGAAATGGTTCATTTGAGCTGGTTGAACTGGTTCAGTTGAACGAGTTCATTTGAACTAGTTAATTTGAACTTGTTCATTTGAATTAGTTCATCTGAACTGGTTCATTTGAACTGGTTCATTTGAACTGATTCATTTGAGCTGGTTCATTTGAACTAGTTCATTTGTACTTTCTCATTTGAACTAGTTCAATTGAACTGATTCATTTGAACTTGTTCATTTGAACTAGTTCATTTGAACTGGTTCATTTGAAATGGTTCATTTGAGCTGGTTGAACTGGTTCAGTTGAACGAGTTCTTTTGAACTAGTTAATTTGAACTTGTTCATTTGAATTAGTTCATCTGAACTGATTCATTGGAATTAGTTCACTAGAACTTGTTCATTTTAACTAGTTCATTTGAACTTGAGCATTTGAACGAGTTCATTTGAACTTGTTCATTTGAATTAGTTCATTTGAACTGATTCATTTGAATTAGTTCATTTAAACTTGTTCATGTGAACTAGTTCATTTGAACTTCTTCATTTGAAACAGTTCATTTGAACTGGATCATTTGAACTGGTTCATTTGAACTTGTCCATTTGAGCTGGTTGAACTGATTCATTTGAATTAGTTCATTTGAACTTTTTCATATGAACTAGTTCATTTGAACTTCTTCATTTGAATTAGTTCACTTGAACTGATTCATTTGAATTGGTTCATTTCAACTTGTTCATGTGAACTAGTTCATTTGATCTTCTTCATTTGAAACAGTTCATTTGAACTGGTTCATTTGAAGTTGTTCATTTGAGCTGGTTGAACTGGTTCATTTGAACAAGTTAATTTGAACTAGTTCATTTGAACTAGTTCATTTGAACTAGTTTATTTGAACTAGCTCATTTGAACTAGTTCATTTGAACTGATTCATTTGAACTTGTTCATTTGAACTAGTTCATTTGAACTGGTTCATTTGAACTGGTTCATTTGAACTGCTTCATTTGAAATGATTCAGTTGAACTTGTTCATTTGAACTAGTTCATTTGAACTTGTTCATTTGAACTTGTTCATTTGAACTAGTTCATTTGAACTTGTTCATTTGAATTAGTTCATTTGAACTTGTTCATGTGAACTAGTTCATTTGAATTTCTTCATTTGAAACAGTTCATTTGAACTGGTTCATTTGCACTTGTTCATTTGAGCTGGTTGAACTGGTTCATTTGAACAAGTTAATTTGAACTAGTTCATTTGAACTAGTTTATTTGAACTAGCTCATTTGAACTAGTTCATTAGTACTTTCTCATTTGAACTAGTTCATTTGAACTGATTCATTTGAACTTGTTCATTTGAACTAGTTCATTTGAACTTGTTCATTTGAACTAGTTCATTTGAACTGGTTCATTTGAACTGGTTCATTTGAGCTGGTTCATTTGAACTAGTTCATTTGTACTTTCTCATTTGAACTAGTTCAATTAAACTGATTCATTTGAACTTGTTCATTTGAACTAGTTCATTTGAACTTGTTCATTTGAACTGGTTAATTTGAACTGGTTCATTTGAGCTGGTTCATTTGAACTACTACATTTAAAATAGTTACTTTGAACTGGTTCTTTTGAACTGGCTCATTTGAACTGGTTAATTTGAACTGGTTCATTTGAACTGGTTTATTTGAGCTGGTTCATTTGAGCTGGTTGAACTGGTTCATTTAAACTAGTTAATTTGAACTGGTTCATTTGAACTGGTTCATTTGAACTGGTTCATTTGATCTGGTTGAACTTGTTCATTTGAACTAGGTCAGTTAAACTTGTTTATTTGAACTGTTTCATTTGAACTGGTTCATTTGAACTGATTCATTTGAACTGGTTCATTTGAACTGGTTCATTTGTACTGGTTCATTTTAACTGATTCATTTGAACTCGTTCATTTGAACTGGTTCATTTGAACTTGTTCATTTGAACTAGTTCATTTGAACTGATTCATTTGAATTAGTTCATTTGAACTTGTTCATTTGAACTAGTTCAGTTGAACTTGTTCAGTTGAACTTGTTCATTTGAACTGATTCATTTGAACTTGTTCATTTGAACTAGTTCATTTGAACTTGTTCATTTGAACTAGTTCATTTGAACTTGTTCATTTGAACTGGTTCATTTGAGCTGGTTGAACTGGATCAGTTGAACTAGTTCATTTGAACTAGTTCATTTGAACTTGTTCATTTGAATTAGTTCATTTGAACTGATTCATTTGAATTAGTTCATTTGAACTTGTTCATTTGAACTTGTTCATTTGAACTAGTTCATTTGAACTTGTTCATTTGAACTAGTTCATTTGAACTTGTTCATTTGAACTAGTTCAGTTGAACTTGTTTATTTGAACTGATTCATTTGAACTGGTGTATTTGAACTGATTCATTTGAACTTGTTCATTTGAAATAGTTCATTTGAACTGATTCATTTGAATTAGTTAATTTGAACTAGTTCATTTGAACATGTTCATTTGAACTAGTTCATTTGAACTTGTTCATTTGAACTAGTTCAGTTGAACTTGATTATTTGAACTGATTCATTTGATCTGGTTCATTTTAACTGATTCATTTGAATTTGTTCATATCAACTGGTTCATTTGAACTAGTTCAGTTGAACTTGTTTATTTCAACTAGTTCATTTGAACTTGGTCATCTGAACTAGTTCATTTGAACTTGGTAATCTGAACTAGTTCATTTGAACTAGTTCAGTTGAACTTGTTCATTTGAACTGATTCATTTAAACCTGTTCATTTGAACTGATTCATTTAAACTTGTTCATTTGAACTAGTTCATTTGAACTTATTCATTTGAAGTAGTTCATTTGAACTTGTTCATTTGAACTGGTTCATATGAACTAGTTCATTCGAGCTGTTTGAACTGGTTTAGTTGAACTAGTTCATTTGAACTTGCTCATTTGAACTAGTTCAGTTGAACTGATTTATTTGAATTAGTTCATTTGAACTGGTTCATTTGAACTGGTTCATTTGAACTGGTTCATTTGAACTGGTTCATTTGAGCTGGTTCATTTGAACTACTTCATATAAAATAGTTCATTTGAACTGGTTCATTTGAACTGGTTCATTTGAAATGGTTCATTTGAGCTGGTTGAACTGGTTCAGTTGAACGAGTTCATTTGAACTAGTTAATTTGAACTTGTTCATTTGAATTATTTCATCTGAACTGATTCATTGGAATTAGATCATTAGAACTTGTTCATTTTAACTAGTTCATTTGAACTTGAGCATTTGAACGAGTTCATTTGAACTTGTTCATTTGAACTAGTTCAATTGAACTTGTTCATTTGAACTGATTCATTTGAACTGGTTCATTTGAACTGATTCAGTTGAACTTGTTCATTTGAACTAGTTCATTTGAACTTGTTCATTTGAACTAGTTCATTTGAACTTGTTCATTTGAATTAGTTCATTTGAACTGATTCATTTGATTTAGTTCATTTGAACTTGTTCATGTGAACTAGTTCATTTGAACTTCTTCATTTGAAACAGTTCATTTGAACTGGTGCATTTGAACTTGTTCATTTGAGCTGATTGAACTGGTTCATTTGAACAAGTTCATTTGAAGTAGTTCATTTGAACTTGTTCATTTGAATTAGTTCATTTGAACTGATTCATTTGAATTTGTTCATTTGAACTTGTTCATGTGAACTAGTTCATTTGAACTTCTTCATTTGAAACAGTTCATTTGAACTGGTTCATTTGAACTTGTTCATTTGAGCTGATTGAACTGGTTCATTTGAACAAGTTCATTTGAAGTAGTTCATTTGAACTAGTTCATTTGAGCTAGTTTATTTGAACTAGCTCATTTGAACTAGTTCATTAGTACTTTCTCATTTGAACTAGTTCATTTGAACTGATTCATTTGAACTTATTCATTTGAACTAGTTCATTTGAACTGGTTCATTTAAACTGGTTCATTTGAACTTGTTCATTTGAACTAGTTCATTTGAACTTGTTCATTTGAACTTGTTCATTTGAACTTGTTCATTTGAACTGGTTCATTTGAGCTGGTTGAACTGGATCAGTTGAACTAGTTCATTTGAACTAGTTCATTTGAACTTGTTCATTTGAATTAGTTCATTTGAACTGATTCATTTGAACTGGTGTATTTGAACTGATTCATTTGAACTTGTTCATTTGAAATAGTTCATTTGAACTGATTCATTTGAATCAGTTCATTTGAACTAGTTCATTTGAGTTTGTTCATTTGAACCGATTCATTTGAACTAGTTCATTTGAACTAGTTCATTTGAACTGATTCATTTGAACTTGTTCATTTGAACTAGTTCATTTGAACTAGTTCATTTGAATTGGTTCATTTGTACTGGTTCATTTTAACTGATTCATTTGAACTTGTTCATATCAACTGGTTCATTTGAACTAGTTCAGTTGAACTTGTTCATTTGAACTAGTTCAGTTGAACGTGTTCATTTGAACTGATTCATTTAAACCTGTTCATTTGAACTGATTCATTTAAACTTGTTCATTTGAACTAGTTCATTTGAACTTGTTCATTTGAACTAGTTCAGTTGAACTTATTCATTTGAACTGATTCATTTGAACTTGTTCATTTGAACTGGTTCATTTGAACTAGTTCATATGAACTGATTTACTTGAATTAGTTCATTTGAACTGGTTCATTTGAACTGGTTCATTTGAGCTGGTTCATTTGAACTACTTCATTTAAAATAGTTCATTTGAACTGGTTCATTTGAAATGGTTCATTTGAGCTGGTTGAACTGGTTCAGTTGAACGAGTTCATTTGAACTAGTTAATTTGAACTTGTTCATTTGAATTAGTTCATCTGAACTGATTCATTGGAATTAGTTCATTAGAACTTGTTCATTTTAACTAGTTCATTTGAACTGGTTCATTTGAACTGGTTTATTTGAACTGGTTCATTTGAACTGGTTAATTTGAACTGGTTCATTTGAACTGGTTCATTTGAGCTGGTTGAACTGGTCAGTAGTAAGGAACTGTCTGTTTTGGAGCGGAAGTGACGTCACATCCGGTTTAGATAAGGTTTTTTGGGAGTGGAAGTCTGTTTTGGAGCGGAAGTCTGTTTTGGAGCGGAAGTGACGTCACATCCGGTTTAGATAAGGTTTTTTGGGAGTGGAAGTCTGTTTTGGAGCGGAAGTCTGTTTTGGAGCGGAAGTGACGTCACATCCGGTTTAGATAAGGTTTTTTGGGAGTGGAAGTCTGTTTTGGAGCGGAAGTCTGTTTTGGAGCGGAAGTGACGTCATATCCGCTTTAGACAAGGTTTTTTTTTTGGAGTGGAAGTCTGTTTTGGAGCGGAAGTCTGTTTTGAAGTGGAAGTGACGTCATATCCTGTTTGTATATTTTTTTCAAGGTCACGTGATGACTTAACAACAATAACAACAAACATAACTCTTACATCTCATGGCAATTTTGTTCAAGATCACGTGGTGGCTCAACAACAATAGCTTGAGATAAGAACGTGATGACTCAGCAACAATAGCTTGAGATATGGGTGGAGGCGACGCGTGGAACCAAGATCAAGGTCAGCAGCCAAGATCAAGGCCAGCAAAGCCAAGGTGATGACTCAGCAACAATAGCTTGAGATAAGGGTGGAGGCGACGCGTGGAGCCAAGATCAAGGTTAGCAGCCAAGATCAAGGCCAGCAAAGCCAAGTTTGAGATAAGGGGGCGTGAGAGTTTTTTTTGTGAGTGATATGCATGCGTAAAAACAAAAAACAAAAAAACAAAAAAAAGTTGTGATAAGGGGTAGTGATGGCGCGTGGGACCAAGATCAAGGCCAGCAAAGCCAAGCTTGAGATAAGGTATGCATACGTAAAAACAAAAAAAAAATGTTGTGATAAGGAGGGTGATGGCGCGTGGAGTGTGAGAAAAAATGAGAAGAAATGCTTACTAAAATAACCGAAAGAGGTTTTAGAATAGCTTTACATTTTCGGGAAATCACTTCATTGACAAGCGCAAGTGAGTGTAGTGTTTCTGAAAAAATGGTGCGATATTGTGTAACGTGTAATCTGCGTGTAAATAAAACTCGATGGAGCAATCATCTTCGAACAAACGAGCACAAGAATAACGCGTTTAAGTCGTTGGATGGACGTGTAAAGCTGTCTTCGAGCGGCTTTCAAAACCGCATCTGTACATATCGTTTTGAGGCATAGTCTGTGGTACTTGGTCCCTAATACTTCGTACCTAGCAGCTGGTACAGGGGTACCCAAGTCACAATGTACCACACTTCCAAGTACCATTTGTTAAGGTATTACTAATCACGAATCTGGCAAGTGCAGCAAGCTTGCATTTTGATTCATTGGACTGTGGTAATCTATATATAGATATAGATATACATATATAGCTATATATATATATATGTATATATTTATATATATAGATAAGTAAGAGAGTTGTATGCAGCACTTCTTTATATGGAAGTCTTATATGCAACGTCTTTTGTTTATGTTTTTTTGTTGTTGTTTATGTTTATGTATGTGCAGTCAAACTTTGGATCTACTCGTAGCATTATCATAGATTATAGTATTAGTTAACTGTGCTTGCAGAACCAAAATCAACTTCATTTTACATTTTGTTTGAAATGCGAAACTTAAATAGTCAGAACTCGGGCTACAAAACAATTTCAAGTTACGTGTAAATGTGTCTTCTGTGTGTGTGTGTGTGTGTGTGTGTGTGTGTGTTGGGCATGATATATGTCTCTAGTTAACTGTTATTGGTGTTTGTGTATTGTTCTTTTAAACGCTTCTGGGAAAACTAACTAACTGATCTGATCTGATCTAATCTGGTCGAACCGGATCGAATCGGATCTGATCTGATCTGATCTGGTTTGCCGATCTAGCTGTGCACAAACTGTTGGAGCAGTATTAGCCATGGCATTGTGATGATTAGTATGATTTGTTGATAACCGTTAGCGAATGAGTATAAACTTTTACTAGAATTGCACATATCTTCCTCACAAAAGCACATATGTCCATTGCCTGAACTTTCCATCATGCACACGTGATCGACCTTGAATAAATTGATTTGTAATTGTGACGTACACATGCGTCGCACCACCTCGTAGGCTGCAAGAACAAGGACAAGCATAAAATCACATATCGGGACGTGTGTGACTCGTGACTCGTGACACGTGACTCGTGGCTCGTGACCCATGACGCGTTACTTACGTGATCGCTGATGTCGCACCATCTTCACACAGCAGCCATTGCAGGTCATCAAAGGCGGCTGATCATGCGGCAGCGCCGTATAGTTGAACGGATCCTTGCAACGTGCATCCGTCCACGAATCGCACTCGTAACAGTAAATCGAACGCGCTGCAGTATAAAGCACAACATATATATTAACGAACAGCATTAATCACGCCTGAAAACAGAATTCGGCTGCTCATCTGGAATACAGCAAGCGTATCACTATATATATACATATATCAACTCTAACTATGTCATTCCTACAAAATTGCATGCAATTACAGTGTTAAATTGGAACAAGTATGCGACAACGTGAAACAGAAAAAAGTGAATTTGTTGGCAAAATTTATAGCAACTTTTATAGCAATCAAATTTTTATATATATATATATCAAATTTTATAGCGATATTTATAGCAACTTTTATGATAACTTTTATAGCAATGTTTATAGCAACTTTTATAACAAAGTCTATAGCGACTAGTATGTCAATTTTTATAGCAACTTTTACATCAACTTTTCTAGCAACTTTTATAAAAAATTTTTTAGCATCCTTTTTACAATTATAGATAATTTTATAGCAGATTTTGTATAGCATTATTGTAGCATTGCGTTAGGTGCATTATCGAAAACCTTTTCATTGTGTTTTGCCTTGGCTGTAAGCGTAAATAATGTTCTAAATATATACAAGATGTTCGACTAACAAATACCCTGCCTTCTTCAATTTATGTACATAAAGTTTTTTCAAGTATTTGCCTATATTGATACTCGTTCAAGGAGTAAGAAGAGTATATTAGCTTTGGAGCAATTTATGTTTATCTTTGTTTAAATGTTGCATGTCATGTCTCAAAAAGTGTAAAGAGATCTGGAAAATTACTTATATAAATTGGATTTTACTTTATCATGCTTAGCATAAAAATTATAATTTTATTGACGAACATCAAATCTGAAATATATCCTTGTGTATAGAGCTTCCCTTTAGAAATTCTTGAAGACCAATTCTTCTTCTTCAACAATTTTGCTCGACAGGAGCTGCTGAGCTTAATTGTTAAGTCACTCTTTATATTTATTTAAAATAATATATACAACACTATTGGAGGGCGTGGCAAATATATAAGAAATATTTTAAATAAATTTGTATTTATACATTTTGTTTAATGATTTGGGGTGGGTTATTCGCTTTGTCTTGGATCTTGAATTGTGAAAGCTTTCTAATATTACATAGAAACTGCATCTAAGAATAATTTTCAAAATCAAGACCAAAGGCTAGGGAATCATAATTACATCAGCTTTAGCTGTCAAGAAATCTTCAGATAAGGTCTTCAGATTAGACTTAAAGTTGATTTGAGCATAAGCCTTCAACTTAGATATATTGAGGTATATTTCAGCTATACTTGTGTCATCTTTTCAGACTAGCCTTTAAATAGAATGCTATAAATATTTATGTATATATATCTGCTCTTTTATGGATCTTTTATGAAGTGTTCATTGCACATTCAGTGATAAGGAAATGTGAATTTGGTAGTTTAACTAGATAACACATGTTGCAGTTGCTTTGACTAACTAATTCACATTTCCTTATCACTGAATGTGCAATGAACACTTCTTTCTGCTTTTATCTCTTCACATTTCATATGAATGATTAATATTTAGTTATTGAAAAATATATTGAAATAAAAAACAATTTTTTCTGGCCTATCAAATAGCATCTTGTAGATAATCTGTATTAGTTAAACAATCAGATGTAGTCGAAAAATTAGTGTCTATAAAATATTTAATGCTGAAACTTTTAACTTAAGTTACACAATAGAAGATCCATAAAAGAGCAGATATATATATATAAATATTTATAGCATCCTATTTAAAGGCTAGTCTGAAAAGATGACACAAGTATAGCTGAAATATACCTCAATATATCTAAGTTGAAGGCTTATGCTCAAATTTTAACTTTAAGTCTAATCTGAAGACCTTATCTGAAGATTTCTTGACAGCTAAAGCTGATGTAATTATGACTCCCTAGCCTTTGGTCTTGATTTTGAAAATTATTCTTAGATGCAGTTTCTATGTAATCTTAGAAAGCTTTCACAATTCAAGATCCAAGACAAAGCGAATAACCCACCCCAAATCATTAAACAAAATGTATAAATACAAATTTATTTAAAATATTTCTTATATATTTGCCACGCCCTCCAATAGTGTTGTATATATTATTTTAAATAAATATAAAGAGTGACTTAACAATTAAGCTCAGCAGCTCCTGTCGAGCAAAATTGTTGAAGAAGAAGAATTGGTCTTCAAGAATTTCTAAAGGGAAGCTCTATACACAAGGATATATTTCAGATTTGATGTTCGTCAATAAAATTATAATTTTTATGCTAAGCATGATAAAGTAAAATCCAATTTATATAAGTAATTTTCCAGATCTCTTTACACTTTTTGAGACATGACATGCAACATTTAAACAAAGATAAACATAAATTGCTCCAAAGCTAATATACTCTTCTTACTCCTTGAACGAGTATCAATATAGGCAAATACTTGAAAAAACTTTATGTACATAAATTGAAGAAGGCAGGGTATTTGTTAGTCGAACATCTTGTATATATTTAGAACATTATTTACGCTTACAGCCAAGGCAAAACACAATGAAAAGGTTTTCGATAATGCACCTAACGCAATGCTACAATAATGCTATACAAAATCTGCTATAAAATTATCTATAATTGTAAAAAGGATGCTAAAAAATTTTTTATAAAAGTTGCTAGAAAAGTTGATGTAAAAGTTGCTATAAAAATTGACATACTAGTCGCTATAGACTTTGTTATAAAAGTTGCTATAAACATTGCTATAAAAGTTATCATAAAAGTTGCTATAAATATCGCTATAAAATTTGATATATATATATATAAAAATTTGATTGCTATAAAAGTTGCAATAAATTTTGCCAACAAATTCACTTTTTTCTGTTTCACGTTGTCGCATACTTGTTCCAATTTAACACTGTAATTGCATGCAATTTTGTAGGAATGACATAGTTAGAGTTGATATATGTATATATATAGTGATACGCTTGCTGTATTCCAGATGAGCAGCCGAATTCTGTTTTCAGGCGTGATTAATGCTGTTCGTTAATATATATGTTGTGCTTTATACTGCAGCGCGTTCGATTTACTGTTACGAGTGCGATTCGTGGACGGATGCACGTTGCAAGGATCCGTTCAACTATACGGCGCTGCCGCATGATCAGCCGCCTTTGATGACCTGCAATGGCTGCTGTGTGAAGATGGTGCGACATCAGCGATCACGTAAGTAACGCGTCATGGGTCACGAGCCACGAGTCACGTGTCACGAGTCACGAGTCACACACGTCCCGATATGTGATTTTATGCTTGTCCTTGTTCTTGCAGCCTACGAGGTGGTGCGACGCATGTGTACGTCACAATTACAAATCAATTTATTCAAGGTCGATCACGTGTGCATGATGGAAAGTTCAGGCAATGGACATATGTGCTTTTGTGAGGAAGATATGTGCAATTCTAGTAAAAGTTTATACTCATTCGCTAACGGTTATCAACAAATCATACTAATCATCACAATGCCATGGCTAATACTGCTCCAACAGTTTGTGCACAGCTAGATCGGCAAACCAGATCAGATCAGATCAGATCCGATTCGATCCGGTTCGACCAGATTAGATCAGATCAGATCAGTTAGTTAGTTTTCCCAGAAGCGTTTAAAAGAACAATACACAAACACCAATAACAGTTAACTAGAGACATATATCATGCCCAACACACACACACACACACACACACACAGAAGACACATTTACACGTAACTTGAAATTGTTTTGTAGCCCGAGTTCTGACTATTTAAGTTTCGCATTTCAAACAAAATGTAAAATGAAGTTGATTTTGGTTCTGCAAGCACAGTTAACTAATACTATAATCTATGATAATGCTACGAGTAGATCCAAAGTTTGACTGCACATACATAAACATAAACAACAACAAAAAAACATAAACAAAAGACGTTGCATATAAGACTTCCATATAAAGAAGTGCTGCATACAACTCTCTTACTTATCTATATATATAAATATATACATATATATATATAGCTATATATGTATATCTATATCTATATATAGATTACCACAGTCCAATGAATCAAAATGCAAGCTTGCTGCACTTGCCAGATTCGTGATTAGTAATACCTTAACAAATGGTACTTGGAAGTGTGGTACATTGTGACTTGGGTACCCCTGTACCAGCTGCTAGGTACGAAGTATTAGGGACCAAGTACCACAGACTATGCCTCAAAACGATATGTACAGATGCGGTTTTGAAAGCCGCTCGAAGACAGCTTTACACGTCCATCCAACGACTTAAACGCGTTATTCTTGTGCTCGTTTGTTCGAAGATGATTGCTCCATCGAGTTTTATTTACACGCAGATTACACGTTACACAATATCGCACCATTTTTTCAGAAACACTACACTCACTTGCGCTTGTCAATGAAGTGATTTCCCGAAAATGTAAAGCTATTCTAAAACCTCTTTCGGTTATTTTAGTAAGCATTTCTTCTCATTTTTTCTCACACTCCACGCGCCATCACCCTCCTTATCACAACATTTTTTTTTTGTTTTTACGTATGCATACCTTATCTCAAGCTTGGCTTTGCTGGCCTTGATCTTGGTCCCACGCGCCATCACTACCCCTTATCACAACTTTTTTTTGTTTTTTTGTTTTTTGTTTTTACGCATGCATATCACTCACAAAAAAAACTCTCACGCCCCCTTATCTCAAACTTGGCTTTGCTGGCCTTGATCTTGGCTGCTAACCTTGATCTTGGTTCCACGCGTCGCCTCCACCCTTATCTCAAGCTATTGTTGCTGAGTCATCACCTTGGCTTTGCTGGCCTTGATCTTGGCTGCTGACCTTGATCTTGGTTCCACGCGTCGCCTCCACCCATATCTCAAGCTATTGTTGCTGAGTCATCACGTTCTTATCTCAAGCTATTGTTGTTGAGCCACCACGTGATCTTGAACAAAATTGCCATGAGATGTAAGAGTTATGTTTGTTGTTATTGTTGTTAAGTCATCACGTGACCTTGAAAAAAATATACAAACAGGATATGATGTCACTTCCACTTCAAAACAGACTTCCGCTCCAAAACAGACTTCCACTCCAAAAAAAAAACCTTGTCTAAAGCGGATATGACGTCACTTCCGCTCCATAACAGACTTCCGCTCCAAAACAGACTTCCACTCCCAAAAAACCTTATCTAAACCGGATGTGACGTCACTTCCGCTCCAAAACAGACTTCCGCTCCAAAACAGACTTCCACTCCCAAAAAACCTTATCTAAACCGGATGTGACGTCACTTCCGCTCCAAAACAGACTTCCGCTCCAAAACAGACTTCCACTCCCAAAAAACCTTATCTAAACCGGATGTGACGTCACTTCCGCTCCAAAACAGACTTCCGCTCCAAAACAGACAGTTCCTTACTACTCTGGTCCATTTGAACTGATTAATTTGAACTGGTTCATTTGAACTGGTTCATTTGAACTGGTTCATTTGAACTGGTTCATTTGAGCTGGTTGAACTTGTTCATTTGAACTTGATTATTTGAACTGACTCATTTGAACTGGTTCATTTGAACTGATTCATTTGAACTGGTTCATTTGAACTGGTTCATTTGTACTGGTTCATTTTAACTGATTCATTTGAACTTGTTCATTTGAACTGGTTCATTTCAACTTGTTCATTTGAACTAGTTCATTTGAACTGATTCATTTGAATTAGTTCATTTGAACTAGTTCATTTGAACTTGTTCATTTGAACTGGTTCATTTGTACTGGTTCATTTTAACTGATTCATTTGAACTTGTTCATATCAACTGGTTCAATTGAACTAGTTCAGTTGAACTTGTTTATTTCAACTAGTTCATTTGAACTTGGTCATTTGAACTAGTTCATTTGAACTTGTTCATTTGAACTAGTTCAGTTGAACGTGTTCATTTGAACTGATTCATTTAAACCTGTTCATTTGAACTGATTCATTTAAACTTGTTCATTTGAACTAGTTCATTTGAACTTGTTCATTTGAACTAGTTCAGTTGAACTTATTCATTCGAACTGATTCATTTGAACTTGTTCATTTGAAATGGTTCATTTGAACTAGTTCATATGAACTGATTTACTTGAATTAGTTCATTTGAACTGGTTCCTTTGAACTGGTTCATTTGAGCTGGTTCATTTGAACTACTTCATTTAAAATAGTTCATTTGAACTGGTTCATTTGAAATGGTTCATTTGAGCTGGTTGAACTGGTTCAGTTGAACGATTTTAACTTGTTCATTTGAATTAGTTCATCTGAACTGATTCATTGGAATTAGTTCATTAAAACTTGTTCATTTTAACTAGTTCATTTGAACTTGAGCAATTGAACGAGTTCATTTGAACTTGTTCAGTTGAACTTGTTCATTTGAACTTGTTCATTTGAACTGATTCATTTGAACTGGTTCATTTGAACTGATTCAGTTGAACTTGTTCATTTGAACTAGTTCATTTGAACTTGTTCATTTGAAATTGTTCATTTGAACTAGTTCATTTGAACTTGTTCATTTGAATTAGTTCATTTGAACTGATTCATTTGAATTAGTTCATTTGAACTTGTTCATGTGAGCTAGTTCATTTGAACTTCTTCATTTGAAACAGTTCATTTGAACTGGTTCATTTGAACTTGTTCATTTGAGCTGATTGAACTGGTTCATTTGAACAAGTTCATTTGAAGTAGTTCATTTGAACTAGTTCATTTGAACTAGTTTATTTGAACTAGCTCATTTGAACTAGTTCATTAGTACTTTCTCATTTGAACTAGTTCATTTGAACTGATTCATTTGAACTTGTTCATTTGAACTAGTTCATTTGAACTGGTTCATTTGAACTGGTTCATTTGAACTGGTTCATTTGAACTGGTTAATTTGAACTGGTTCATTTGAACTGGTTCATTTGAACTGGTTCATTTGAGCTGGTTGAACTGGTTCATTTGAACTGGTTCATTTGCGCTGGTTCATTTTTACTGATTCATTTGAACTTGTTCATTTGAACTGGTTCATTTGAACTGGTTCATTTGAACTAGTTCATTTGAACTGATTCATTTGAATTAGTTCATTTGAACTAGTTCAGTTGAACTTGTTCATTTGAACTGATTCATTTGAACTTGTTCATTTGAACTTGTTCATTTGAACTTGTTCATTTGAACTAGTTCATTTGAACTTGTTCATTTGAACTGGTTCATTTGAGCTGGTTGAACTGGATCAGTTGAATTAGTTCCTTTGAACTAGTTCATTTGAACTTGTTCATTTGAGTTAGTTCATTTGAACTGGTTCATTTGAATTAGTTCATTTAAACTTGTTCATTTGAACTAGTTCATTTGAACTAGTTCATTTGAACTTGTTCATTTGAACTTGTTCATTTGAACTAGTTCATTTGAACTCGTTTATTTGAACTGGTTCATTTGAACTGGTTCATTTGAACTGGTTAATTTGAACTGGTTCATTTGAACTGGTTCATTTGAACTGGTTCATTTGAACTGGTTAATTTGAACTGGTTGAACTTGTTCATTTGAACTTGATTATTTGAACTGATTCATTTGAACTGGTTCATTTGAACTGATTCATTTGAACTGGTTCATTTTAGCTGGTTCATTTGAACTGGTGCATTTGAGCTGGTTGAACTTGTTCATTTGAACTTGATTATTTGAACTGATTCATTTGAACTGGTTCATTTGAACTGATTCATTTGAACTGGTTAATTTGAACTGGTTCATTTGAACTACTTCATTTCATTTCAAAAAACCTTATCTAAACCGGATGTGACGTCACTTCCGCTCCAAAACAGACTTCCGCTCCAAAACAGACTTCCACTCCCAAAAAACCTTATCTAAACCGGATGTGACGTCACTTCCGCTCCAAAACAGACTTCCGCTCCAAAACAGACTTCCACTCCCAAAAAACCTTATCTAAACCGGATGTGACGTCACTTCCGCTCCAAAACAGACTTCCGCTCCAAAACAGACAGTTCCTTACTACTCTGGTCCATTTGAACTGATTAATTTGAACTGGTTCATTTGAACTGGTTCATTTGAGCTGGTTGAACTTGTTCATTTGAACTTGATTATTTGAACTGACTCATTTGAACTGGTTCATTTGAACTGATTCATTTGAACTGGTTCATTTGAACTGGTTCATTTGTACTGGTTCATTTTAACTGATTCATTTGAACTTGTTCATTTGAACTAGTTCATTTCAACTTGTTCATTTGAACTAGTTCATTTGAACTGATTCATTTGAATTAGTTCATTTGAACTAGTTCATTTGAACTTGTTCATTTGAACTGGTTCATTTGTACTGGTTCATTTTAACTGATTCATTTGAACTTGTTCATATCAACTGGTTCAATTGAACTAGTTCAGTTGAACTTGTTTATTTCAACTAGTTCATTTGAACTTGGTCATTTGAACTAGTTCATTTGAACTTGTTCATTTGAACTAGTTCAGTTGAACGTGTTCATTTGAACTGATTCATTTAAACCTGTTCATTTGAACTGATTCATTTAAACATGTTCATTTGAACTAGTTCATTTGAACTTGTTCATTTGAACTAGTTCAGTTGAACTTATTCATTTGAACTGATTCATTTGAACTTGTTCATTTGAAATGGTTCATTTGAACTAGTTCATATGAACTGATTAACTTGAATTAGTTCATTTGAACTGGTTCCTTTGAACTGGTTCATTTGAGCTGGTTCATTTGAACTACTTCATTTAAAATAGTTCATTTGAACTGGTTCATTTGAAATGGTTCATTTGAGCTGGTTGAACTGGTTCAGTTGAACGATTTTAACTTGTTCATTTGAATTAGTTCATCTGAACTGATTCATTGGAATTAGTTCATTAAAACTTGTTCATTTTAACTAGTTCATTTGAACTTGAGCAATTGAACGAGTTCATTTGAACTTGTTCAGTTGAACTTGTTCATTTGAACTTGTTCATTTGAACTGATTCATTTGAACTGGTTCATTTGAACTGATTCAGTTGAACTTGTTCATTTGAACTAGTTCATTTAAACTTGTTCATTTGAACTTGTTCATTTGAACTAGTTCATTTGAACTTGTTCATTTGAATTAGTTCATTTGAACTGATTCATTTGAATTAGTTCATTTGAACTTGTTCATGTGAACTAGTTCATTTGAACTTCTTCATTTGAAACAGTTCATTTGAACTGGTTCATTTGAACTTGTTCATTTGAGCTGATTGAACTGGTTCATTTGAACAAGTTCATTTGAAGTAGTTCATTTGAACTAGTTCATTTGAACTAGTTTATTTGAACTAGCTCATTTGAACTAGTTCATTAGTACTTTCTCATTTGAACTAGTTCATTTGAACTGATTCATTTGAACTTGTTCATTTGAACTAGTTCATTTGAACTGGTTCATTTGAACTGGTTCATTTGAACTGGTTCATTTGAACTGGTTAATTTGAACTGGTTCATTTGAACTGGTTCATTTGAACTGGTTCATTTGAGCTGGTTGAACTGGTTCATTTGAACTGGTTCATTTGAGCTGGTTCATTTTTACTGATTCATTTGAACTTGTTCATTTGAACTGGTTCATTTGAACTGGTTCATTTGAACTAGTTCATTTGAACTGATTCATTTGAATTAGTTCATTTGAACTAGTTCAGTTGAACTTGTTCATTTGAACTGATTCATTTGAACTTGTTCATTTGAACTTGTTCATTTGAACTTGTTCATTTGAACTAGTTCATTTGAACTTGTTCATTTGAACTGGTTCATTTGAACTTGTTCATTTGAACTGGTTCATTTGAGCTGGTTGAACTGGATCAGTTGAATTAGTTCCTTTGAACTAGTTCATTTGAACTTGTTCATTTGAGTTAGTTCATTTGAACTGGTTCATTTGAATTAGTTCATTTAAACTTGTTCATTTGAACTAGTTCATTTGAACTTGTTCATTTGAACTAGTTCATTTGAACTTGTTCATTTGAACTAGTTCAGTTGAACTTGTTTATTTGAACTGATTCATTTGAACTGGTGTATTTGAACTGATTCATTTGAATTAGTTCATTTGAACTTGTTCATTTGAACTAGTTCATTTGAACTCGTTTATTTGAACTGGTTCATTTGAACTGGTTCATTTGAACTGGTTCATTTGAACTGGTTAATTTGAACTGGTTCATTTGAACTGGTTCATTTGAACTGGTTCATTTGAACTGGTTAATTTGAACTGGTTGAACTTGTTCATTTGAACTTGATTATTTGAACTGATTCATTTGAACTGGTTCATTTGAACTGATTCATTTGAACTGGTTCATTTTAGCTGGTTCATTTGAACTGGTGCATTTGAGCTGGTTGAACTTGTTCATTTGAACTTGATTATTTGAACTGATTCATTTGAACTGGTTCATTTGAACTGATTCATTTGAACTGGTTAATTTGAACTGGTTCATTTGAACTACTTCATTTAAAATAGTTACTTTGAACTGGTTCATTTTATCTGGTTCATTTGAACTGGTTAATTTGAACTGGTTCATTTGAACTGGTTCATTTGAACTGGTTCATTTGAGCTGGTTGAACTGGTTCATTTGAACTGGTTAATTTGAACTGGTTCATTTGAACTGGTTCATTTGAACTGGTGCATTTGAGCTGGTTGAACTTGTTCATTTGAACTTGATTAGTTGAACTGATTCATTTGAACTGGTTCATTTGAACTGATTCATTTGAACTGGTTCATTTGAGCTGGTTCATTTGAACTACTTCATTTAAAATAGTTACTTTGAACTGGTTCATTTGAACTGGTTCATTTGAGCTGGTTCATTTTTACTGATTCATTTGAACTTGTTCATTTGAACTGGTTCATTTGAACTGGTTCATTTGAACTAGTTCATTTGAACTGATTCATTTGAATTAGTTCATTTGAACTAGTTCAGTTGAACTTGTTCATTTGAACTGATTCATTTGAACTTGTTCATTTGAACTTGTTCATTTGAACTTGTTCATTTGAACTAGTTCATTTGAACTTGTTCATTTGAACTGGTTCATTTGAACTTGTTCATTTGAACTGGTTCATTTGAGCTGGTTGAACTGGATCAGTTGAATTAGTTCCTTTGAACTAGTTCATTTGAACTTGTTCATTTGAGTTAGTTCATTTGAACTGGTTCATTTGAATTAGTTCATTTAAACTTGTTCATTTGAACTAGTTCATTTGAACTTGTTCATTTGAACTAGTTCATTTGAACTTGTTCATTTGAACTAGTTCAGTTGAACTTGTTTATTTGAACTGATTCATTTGAACTGGTGTATTTGAACTGATTCATTTGAATTAGTTCATTTGAACTTGTTCATTTGAACTAGTTCATTTGAACTCGTTTATTTGAACTGGTTCATTTGAACTGGTTCATTTGAACTGGTTAATTTGAACTGGTTCATTTGAACTGGTTCATTTGAACTGGTTCATTTGAACTGGTTAATTTGAACTGGTTGAACTTGATCATTTGAACTTGATTATTTGAACTGATTCATTTGAACTGGTTCATTTGAACTGATTCATTTGAACTGGTTCATTTTAGCTGGTTCATTTGAACTGGTGCATTTGAGCTGGTTGAACTTGTTCATTTGAACTTGATTATTTGAACTGATTCATTTGAACTGGTTCATTTGAACTGATTCATTTGAACTGGTTAATTTGAACTGGTTCATTTGAACTACTTCATTTAAAATAGTTACTTTGAACTGGTTCATTTTATCTGGTTCATTTGAACTGGTTAATTTGAACTGGTTCATTTGAACTGGTTCATTTGAGCTGGTTGAACTGGTTCATTTGAACTGGTTAATTTGAACTGGTTCACTTGAACTGGTTCATTTGAACTGGTGCATTTGAGCTGGTTGAACTTGTTCATTTGAACTTGATTAGTTGAACTGATTCATTTGAACTGGTTCATTTGAACTGATTCATTTGAACTGGTTCATTTGAGCTGGTTCATTTGAACTACTTCATTTAAAATAGTTACTTTGAACTGGTTCATTTGAACTGGTTCATTTGAACTGGTTAATTTGAACTGGTTCATTTGAACTGGTTCATTTTAACTGATTTATTTGAACTTGTTCATTTGAACTGGTTCATTGGAACTGGTTCATTTGAAATGATTCATTTGAATTAGTTCATTTGAACTTGTTCATTTGAACTGGTGCATTTGAGCTGGTTGAACTTGTTCATTTGAACTTGATTATTTGAACTGATT
This sequence comes from Drosophila hydei, assembly GCF_003285905.1. Classification (NCBI taxonomy): domain Eukaryota; kingdom Metazoa; phylum Arthropoda; class Insecta; order Diptera; family Drosophilidae; genus Drosophila; species Drosophila hydei. The sequence continues at coordinate 51,563 of NW_022045759.1, forward strand.
CATTTGAACTGGTTCATTTTAACTGATTTATTTGAACTTGTTCATTTGAACTGGTTCATTTGAACTGATTCATTTGAACTGGTGTATTTGAACTGATTCATTTGAATTAGTTCATTTGAACTTGTTCATTTGAACTCGTTTATTTGAACTGGTTCATTTGAACTGGTTCATTTGAACTGGTTAATTTGAACTGGTTCATTTGAACTGGTTCATTTGAACTGGTTCATTTGAACTGGTTAATTTGAACTGGTTCATTTGAGCTGGTTGAACTTGTTCATTTGAACTTGATTATTTGAACTGATTCATTTGAACTGGTTCATTTGAACTGATTCATTTGAACTGGTTCATTTGAGCTGGTTCATTTGAACTACTTCATTTAAAATAGTTACTTTGAACTGGTTCATTTGAACTGGTTCATTTGAACTGGTTAATTTGAACTGGTTCATTTGAACTGGTTCATTTGAACTGGTTCATTTGAGCTGGTTGAACTGGTTCATTTGAACTGGTTAATTTGAACTGGTTCATTTGAACTGGTTCATTTGAACTGGTGCACTTGAGCTGGTTGAACTTGTTCATTTGAACGTGATTATTTGAACTGATTCATTTGAACTGGTTCATTTTAACTGATTTATTTGAACTTGTTCATTTGAACTGGTTCATTTGAACTGGTTCATTTGAAATGATTCATTTGAATTAGTTCATTTGAACTTGTTCATTTGAACTAGTTCATTTGAACTAGTTCAGTTGAACTTGTTCATTTGAACTGATTTGAACGTGATTATTTGAACTGATTCATTTGAACTGGTTCATTTTAACTGATTTATTTGAACTTGTTCATTTGAACTGGTTCATTTGAACTGGTTCATTTGAAATGATTCATTTGAATTAGTTCATTTGAACTTGTTCATTTGAACTAGTTCATTTGAACTAGTTCAGTTGAACTTGTTCATTTGAACTGATTCACTTGAACTTGTTCATTTGAACTAGTTCATTTGAACTTGTTCATTTGAACTAGTTCATTTGAACTTGTTCATTTGAATTTGTTCATTTGAACTTGTTCATTTGAACTGGTTCATTTGAGCTGGTTGAACTAGTTCATTTGAACTAGTTCATTTGAACTTGTTCATTTGAACTAGTTCATTAGAACTTGTTCATTTGAATTAGGTCATTTGAACTGATTCATTTGAATTAGTTCATTTGAACTTGTTCAATTGAACTAGTTCATTTGAACTAGTTCATTTGAACTTGTTCATTTGAACTAGTTCAGTTGAACTGATTCATTTGAATTAGTTCATTTGAACTAGTTCATTTGAACTTGTTCATTTGAACCAGTTCATTTGAACTTGTTCATTTGAAATAGTTCAGTTGAACTTCTTTATTTGAACTGATTCATTTGAACTGGTTCATTTGAACTGATTCATTTGAACTAGTTCATTTGAACTAGTTCATTTGAACTAGTTCATTTGAATTAGTTCATTTGAACTGATTCATTTGAACTTGTTCATTTGAACTAGTTCATTTGAACTAGTTCATTTGAACTGGTTCATTTGAACTGTTTCATTTGAACTGGTTCATTTGAACTGGTTCATTTGAACTGGTTCATTTGAGCTGGTTGAACTGGTTCATTTGAACTGGTTAATTTGAACTGGTTCATTTGAACTGGTTCATTTGAATTTGTTCATTTGAACTGGTGCATTTGAGCTGGTTGAACTTGTTCATTTGAACTTGATTATTTGAACTGATTCATTTGAACTGGTTCATTTGAACTGATTCATTTGAACTGGTTCATTTTAGCTGGTTCATTTGAACTACTTCATTTAAAATAGTTACTTTGAACTGGTTCATTTTAACTGGTTCATTTGAACTGGGTAATTTGAACTGGTTCATTTGAACTGGTTCATTTGAACTGGTTCATTTGAGCTGGTTGAACTGGTTCATTTGAACTGGTTAATTTGAACTGGTTCATTTGAACTGGTTCATTTGAACTGGTGCATTTGAGCTGGTTGAACTTGTTCATTTGAACTTGATTATTTGAACTGATTCATTTGAACTGGTTCATTTGAACTGATTCATTTGAACTGGTTCATTTGAGCTGGTTCATTTGAACTACTTCATTTAAAATAGTTACTTTGAACTGGTTCATTTGAACTGGTTCATTTGAACTGGTTAATTTGAACTGGTTCATTTGAACTGGTTCATTTTAACTGATTTATTTGAACTTGTTCATTTGAACTGGTTCATTTGAACTGGTTCATTTGAAATGATTCATTTGAATTAGTTCATTTGAACTTGTTCATTTGAACTGGTGCATTTGAGCTGGTTGAACTTGTTCATTTGAACTTGATTATTTGAACTGATTCATTTGAACTGGTTCATTTTAACTGATTTAATTGAAATTGTTCATTTGAACTGGTTCATTTGAACTGATTCATTTGAACTGGTGTATTTGAACTGATTCATTTGAATTAGTTCATTTGAACTTGTTCATTTGAACTCGTTTATTTGAACTGGTTCATTTGAACTGGTTCATTTGAACTGGTTAATTTGAACTGGTTCATTTGAACTGGTTCATTTGAACTGGTTAATTTGAACTGGTTAATTTGAACTGGTTCATTTGAGCTGGTTGAACTTGTTCATTTGAACTTGATTATTTGAACTGATTCATTTGAACTGGTTCATTTGAACTGATTCATTTGAACTGGTTCATTTGAGCTGGTTCATTTGAACTACTTCATTTAAAATAGTTCATTTGAACTGGTTCATTTGAACTGGTTAATTTGAACTGGTTCATTTGAACTGGTTCATTTGAACTGGTTCATTTGAGCTGGTTGAACTGGTTCATTTGAACTGGTTAATTTGAACTGGTTCATTTGAACTGGTTCATTTGAACTGGTGCACTTGAGCTGGTTGAACTTGTTCATTTGAACTTGATTATTTGAACTGATTCATTTGAACTGGTTCATTTTAACTGATTTATTTGAACTTGTTCATTTGAACTGGTTCATTTGAACTGGTTCATTTGAAATGATTCATTTGAATTAGTTCATTTGAACTTGTTCATTTGAACTAGTTCATTTGAACTAGTTCAGTTGAACTTGTTCATTTGAACTGATTCATTTGAACTTGTTCATTTGAACTAGTTCATTTGAACTTGTTCATTTGAACTAGTTCATTTGAACTTGTTCATTTGAATTTGTTCATTTGAACTTGTTCATTTGAACTGGTTCATTTGAGCTGGTTGAACTAGTTCATTTGAACTAGTTCATTTGAACTTGTTCATTTGAACTAGTTCATTAGAACTTGTTCATTTGAATTAGGTCATTTGAACTGATTCATTTGAATTAGTTCATTTGAACTTGTTCAATTGAACTAGTTCATTTGAACTAGTTCATTTGAACTTGTTCATTTGAACTAGTTCAGTTGAACTGATTCATTTGAATTAGTTCATTTGAACTAGTTCATTTGAACTTGTTCATTTGAACCAGTTCATTTGAACTTGTTCATTTGAAATAGTTCAGTTGAACTTGTTTATTTGAACTGATTCATTTGAACTGGTTCATTTGAACTGATTCATTTGAACTAGTTCATTTGAACTAGTTCATTTGAACTAGTTCATTTGAACTAGTTCATTTGAACTGATTCATTTGAACTTGTTCATTTGAACTAGTTCATTTGAACTAGTTCATTTGAACTGGTTCATTTGAACTGGTTCATTTGAACTGGTTCATTTGAACTGGTTCATTTGAACTGGTTCATTTGAACTGGTTCATTTGAGCTGGTTGAACTGGTTCATTTGAACTGGTTAATTTGAACTGGTTCATTTGAACTGGTTCATTTGAATTTGTTCATTTGAACTGGTGCATTTGAGCTGGTTGAACTTGTTCATTTGAACTTGATTATTTGAACTGATTCATTTGAACTTGTTCATTTGAACTGATTCATTTGAACTGGTTCATTTTAGCTGGTTCATTTGAACTACTTCATTTAAAATAGTTACTTTGAACTGGTTCATTTTAACTGGTTCATTTGAACTGGTTAATTTGAACTGGTTCATTTGAACTGGTTCATTTGAACTGGTTCATTTGAGCTGGTTGAACTGGTTCATTTGAACTGGTTAATTTGAACTGGTTCATTTGAACTGGTTCAATTGAACTGGTGCATTTGAGCTGGTTGAACTTGTTCATTTGAACTTGATTATTTGAACTGATTCATTTGAACTGGTTCATTTTAACTGATTCATTTGAACTGGTTCATTTGAGCTGGTTCATTTGAACTACTTCATTTAAAATAGTTACTTTGAACTGGTTCATTTGAACTGGTTCATTTGAACTGGTTAATTTGAACTGGTTCATTTGAACTGGTTCATTTTAACTGATTTATTTGAACTTGTTCATTTGAACTGGTTCATTTGAACTGGTTCATTTGAAATGATTCATTTGAACTAGTTCATTTGAACTTGTTCATTTGAATTTGTTCATTTAAACTTGTTCATTTGAACTAGTTCATTTGAACTGATTCATTTGAATTAGTTCATTTGAACTAGTTCAGTTGAACTTGTTCATTTGAATTGATTCATTTGAACTTGTTCATTTGAACTTGTTCATTTGAACTAGTTCATTTGAACTGGTTCATTTGAACTGGTTCATTTGAGCTGATTGAACTGGATCAGTTGAACTAGTTCATTTGAACTAGTTCATTTGAACTTGTTCATTTGAACTTGTTCATTTGAGTTAGTTCATTTGAGCTGATTCATTTGAACTGGTTCATTTGAACTGTTTCATTTGAACTGGTTCATTTGAACTGGTTAATTTGAACTGGTTCATTTGAACTGGTTCATTTGAACTGGTTCATTTGAACTGGTTCATTTGAACTGGTTCATTTGAACTGGTTCATTTGAACTGATTTATTTGAACTGGTTCATTTGAGCTGGTTCATTTGAACTACTTCATTTAAAATAGTTACTTTGAACTGGTTTATTTGAACTGGTTCATTTGAGCTCGTTCATTTGAACTACTTCATTTAAAATAGTTACTTTGAACTGGTTCATTTGAACAGGTTAATTTAAACTGGTTCATTTGAACTGGTTCATTTGAACTGGTTCATTTGAGCTGGTTGAACTGGTTCATCTGAACTGGTTAATTTGAAATGGTTCATTTGAACTGGTTCATTTGAACTGGTGCATTTGAGCTGGTTGAACTTGTTCATTTGAACTTGATTATTTGAACTGATTCATTTGAACTTGTTCATTTGAACTGGTTCATTTGAACTGGTTCATTTGAGCTGGTTCATTTGAACTACTTCATTTAAAATAGTTACTTTGAACTGGTTCATTTGAACTGGTTCATTTGAACAGGTTAATTTAAACTGGTTCATTTGAACTGGTTCATTTGAACTGGTTCATTTGAGCTGGTTGAACTGGTTCATCTGAACTGGTTAATTTGAACTGGTTCATTTGAACTGGTTCATTTGAACTGGTGCATTTGAGCTGGTTGAACTTGTTCATTTGAACTTGATTATTTGAACTGATTCATTTGAACTTGTTCATTTGAACTGGTTCATTTGAACTGGTTCATTTGAGCTGGTTCATTTGAACTACTTCATTTAAAATAGTTACTTTGAAATGGTTCATTTTAACTGGTTCATTTGAACTGATTCATTTGAACTTGTTCATTTGAACTGGTTCATTTGAACTGGTTCATTTGAGCTGGTTCATTTGAACTACTTCATTTAAAATAGTTACTTTGAACTGGTTCATTTTAACTGGTTCATTTGAACTGGTTAATTTGAACTGGTTCATTTGAACTGGTTCATTTGAACTGGTTCATTTGAGCTGGTTGAACTGGTTCATTTGAACTGGTTAATTTTAACTGGTTCATTTGAACTAGTTCAGTTGAACTTGTTCATTTGAACTGATTCATTTGAACTTGTTCATTTGAACTAGTTCATTTGAACTTGTTCATTTGAACTAGTTCATTTGAACTTGTTCATTTGAATTTGTTCATTTGAACTTGTTCATTTGAACTGGTTCATTTGAGCTGGTTGAACTAGTTCATTTGAACTAGTTCATTTGAACTTGTTCATTTGAACTAGTTCATTAGAACTTGTTCATTTGAATTAGGTCATTTGAACTGATTCATTTGAATTAGTTCATTTGAACTTGTTCAATTGAACTAGTTCATTTGAACTAGTTCATTTGAACTTGTTCATTTGAACTAGTTCAGTTGAACTGATTCATTTGAATTAGTTCATTTGAACTAGTTCATTTGAACTTGTTCATTTGAACCAGTTCATTTGAACTTGTTCATTTGAAATAGTTCAGTTGAACTTCTTTATTTGAACTGATTCATTTGAACTGGTTCATTTGAACTGATTCATTTGAACTAGTTCATTTGAACTAGTTCATTTGAACTAGTTCATTTGAACTAGTTCATTTGAACTGATTCATTTGAACTTGTTCATTTGAACTAGTTCATTTGAACTAGTTCATTTGAACTGGTTCATTTGAACTGTTTCATTTGAACTGGTTCATTTGAACTGGTTCATTTGAACTGGTTCATTTGAACTGGTTCATTTGAGCTGGTTGAACTGGTTCATTTGAACTGGTTAATTTGAACTGGTTCATTTGAACTGGTTCATTTGAATTTGTTCATTTGAACTGGTGCATTTGAGCTGGTTGAACTTGTTCATTTGAACTTGATTATTTGAACTGATTCATTTGAACTTGTTCATTTGAACTGATTCATTTGAACTGGTTCATTTTAGCTGGTTCATTTGAACTACTTCATTTAAAATAGTTACTTTGAACTGGTTCATTTTAACTGGTTCATTTGAACTGGTTAATTTGAACTGGTTCATTTGAACTGGTTCATTTGAACTGGTTCATTTGAGCTGGTTGAACTGGTTCATTTGAACTGGTTAATTTGAACTGGTTCATTTGAACTGGTTCAATTGAACTGGTGCATTTGAGCTGGTTGAACTTGTTCATTTGAACTTGATTATTTGAACTGATTCATTTGAACTGGTTCATTTTAACTGATTCATTTGAACTGGTTCATTTGAGCTGGTTCATTTGAACTACTTCATTTAAAATAGTTACTTTGAACTGGTTCATTTGAACTGGTTCATTTGAACTGGTTAATTTGAACTGGTTCATTTGAACTGGTTCATTTTAACTGATTTATTTGAACTTGTTCATTTGAACTGGTTCATTTGAACTGGTTCATTTGAAATGATTCATTTGAACTAGTTCATTTGAACTTGTTCATTTGAATTTGTTCATTTAAACTTGTTCATTTGAACTAGTTCATTTGAACTGATTCATTTGAATTAGTTCATTTGAACTAGTTCAGTTGAACTTGTTCATTTGAATTGATTCATTTGAACTTGTTCATTTGAACTTGTTCATTTGAACTAGTTCATTTGAACTTGTTCATTTGAACTGGTTCATTTGAGCTGATTGAACTGGATCAGTTGAACTAGTTCATTTGAACTAGTTCATTTGAACTTGTTCATTTGAACTTGTTCATTTGAGTTAGTTCATTTGAGCTGATTCATTTGAACTGGTTCATTTGAACTGTTTCATTTGAACTGGTTCATTTGAACTGGTTAATTTGAACTGGTTCATTTGAACTGGTTCATTTGAACTGGTTCATTTGAACTGGTTCATTTGAACTGGTTCATTTGAACTGGTTCATTTGAACTGATTTATTTGAACTGGTTCATTTGAGCTGGTTCATTTGAACTACTTCATTTAAAATAGTTACTTTGAACTGGTTTATTTGAACTGGTTCATTTGAGCTCGTTCATTTGAACTACTTCATTTAAAATAGTTACTTTGAACTGGTTCATTTGAACAGGTTAATTTAAACTGGTTCATTTGAACTGGTTCATTTGAACTGGTTCATTTGAGCTGGTTGAACTGGTTCATCTGAACTGGTTAATTTGAAATGGTTCATTTGAACTGGTTCATTTGAACTGGTGCATTTGAGCTGGTTGAACTTGTTCATTTGAACTTGATTATTTGAACTGATTCATTTGAACTTGTTCATTTGAACTGGTTCATTTGAACTGGTTCATTTGAGCTGGTTCATTTGAACTACTTCATTTAAAATAGTTACTTTGAACTGGTTCATTTGAACTGGTTCATTTGAACAGGTTAATTTAAACTGGTTCATTTGAACTGGTTCATTTGAACTGGTTCATTTGAGCTGGTTGAACTGGTTCATCTGAACTGGTTAATTTGAACTGGTTCATTTGAACTGGTTCATTTGAACTGGTGCATTTGAGCTGGTTGAACTTGTTCATTTGAACTTGATTATTTGAACTGATTCATTTGAACTTGTTCATTTGAACTGGTTCATTTGAACTGGTTCATTTGAGCTGGTTCATTTGAACTACTTCATTTAAAATAGTTACTTTGAAATGGTTCATTTTAACTGGTTCATTTGAACTGATTCATTTGAACTTGTTCATTTGAACTGGTTCATTTGAACTGGTTCATTTGAGCTGGTTCATTTGAACTACTTCATTTAAAATAGTTACTTTGAACTGGTTCATTTTAACTGGTTCATTTGAACTGGTTAATTTGAACTGGTTCATTTGAACTGGTTCATTTGAACTGGTTCATTTGAGCTGGTTGAACTGGTTCATTTGAACTGGTTAATTTTAACTGGTTCATTTGAACTGGTTAATTTGAACTGGTTCATTTGAACTGGTTCATTTGAACTGGTTCATTTGTACTGGTTCATTTTAACTGATTCATTTGAACATGTTCATATCAATTGGTTCATTTGAACTAGTTCAGTTGAACTTGTTTATTTCAACTAGTTCATTTGAACTTGGTCATTTGAACTAGTTCATTTGAACTTGTTCATTTGAACTAGTTCAGTTGAACTTGTTCATTTGAACTGGTTCATTTGAACTAGTTCATTTGTACTTTCTCATTTGAACCTTTTCTTTTGAACTGATTCATTTGAACTTGTTCATTTAAACTACTTCATTTGAACTGGTTCATTTGAAATGATTCATTTGAATTAGTTCATTTGAACTTGCTCATTTGAACTAGTTCATTTGAACTAGTTCAGTTGAACTTGTTCATTTGAACTGGTTCATTTTAACTAGTTCATTTGTACTTTCTCATTTGAACTTGTTCATTTGAACTGATTCATTTGAATTTGTTCATTTAAACTAGTTCATTTGAACATGTTCATGTGAAATGATTCGTTTGAACTAGTTCATTTGAACTGATTCATTTGAGCTTGTTCATTTGAACTAGTTCATTTGAACTTGTTCATTTGAACTTGTTCATTTGAACTGGCTCATTTGAAATGGTTCATTTGAGCTGGTTCATTTGAACTACTTCATTTAAAATAGTTACTTTGAAATGGTTCATTTTAACTGGTTCATTTGAACTGGTTAATTTGAACTGGATCATTTGAACTGTTTCATTTGAACTGGTTCATTTGTACTGGTTCATTTTAACTGATTCATTTGAACTTGTTCATATCAACTGGTTCATTTGAACTAGTTCAGTTGAACTTGTTTATTTCAACTAGTTCATTTGAACTTGGTCATTTGAACTAGTTCATTTGAACTTGTTCATTTGAACTAGTTCATTTGAACTTGTTCATTTGAACTGATTCATTTGAACTTGTTCATTTGAACCGATTCATTTGAACTAGTTCATTTGAACTAGTTCATTTGAACTGATTCATTTGAACTTGTTCATTTGAACTAGTTCATTTGAACTAGTTCATTTGAACTGGTTCATTTGTACTGGTTCATTTTAACTGACTCATTTGAACTTGTTCATATCAACTGGTTCATTTGAACTAGTTCAGTTGAACTTGTTTATTTCAACTATTTCATTTGAACTTGGTCATTTGAACTAGTTCATTTGAACTTGTTCATTTGAACTAGTTCAGTTGAACTTGTTCATTTGAACTGATTCATTTAAACCTGTTCATTTGAACTGATTCATTTAAACTTGTTCATTTGAACTAGTTCATTTGAACTTGTTCATTTGAACTAGTTCAGTTGAACTTATTCATTTGAACTGATTCATTTGAACTTGTTCATTTGAACTGGTTCATTTGAACTAGTTCATTTGAACTGATTTATTTGAATTAGTTCATTTGAACTGGTTCGTTTGAACTGGTTCATTTGAACTGGTTCATTTGAGCTGGTTCATTTGAACTACTTCATTTAAAATAGTTCATTTGAACTGGTTCATTTGAAATGGTTCATTTGAGCTGGTTGAACTGGTTCAGTTGAACGAGTTCATTTGAACTAGTTAATTTGAACTTGTTCATTTGAATTAGTTCATCTGAACTGATTCATTGGAATTAGTTAATTAGAACTTGTTCATTTTAACTAATTCATTTGAACTTGAGCATTTGAACTTGTTCATTTGAACTGATTCAGTTGAACTTGTTCATTTGAACTAGTTCATTTGAACTTGTTCATTTGAACTTGTTCATTTGAACTTGTTCATTTGAATTTGTTCATTTGAATTAGTTCATTTGAACTGATTCATTTGAATTAGTTCAATTGAACTTGTTCATGTGAACTAGTTCATTTGAACTTCTTCATTTGAAACAGTTCATTTGAACTGGTTCATTTGAACTTGTTCATTTGAGCTGATTGAACTGGTTCAGTTGAAGTAGTTCATTTGAACTAGTTTATTTGAACTAGTTTATTTGAACTAGCTCATTAGTACTTTCTCATTTGAACTAGTTCATTTGAACTGGTTCATTTGAATTGATTAATTTGAACTGATTAATTTGAACTGGTTCATTTGAACTGGTTCATTTGAACTGGTTCATTTGAACTGGTTCATTTGAACTGGTTCATTTGAGCTGGTTGAACTTGTTCATTTGAACTTGATTATTTGAACTGACTCATTTGAACTGGTTCATTTGAACTGATTCATTTGAACTGGTTCATTTGAACTGGTTCATTTGTACTGGTTCATTTTAACTGATTCATTTGAACTTGTTCATTTGAACTGGTTCATTTGAACTTGTTCATTTGAACTGGTTCATTTGAGCTGGTTCATTTGAACTACTTCATTTAAAATAGTTACTTTGAAATGGTTCATTTTAACTGGTTCACTTGAACTGGTTAATTTGAACTGGTTCATTTCATTTGAACTGGTTCATTTGAGCTGGTTGAACTGGTTCATTTGAATTGATTAATTTGAACTGATTAATTTGAACTGGTTCATTTGAACTGGTTCATTTGAACTGGTTCATTTGAACCGGTTCATTTGAGCTGGTTGAACTTGTTCATTTGAACTTGATTATTTGAACTGACTCATTTGAACTGGTTAATTTGAACTGGTTCATTTGAACTGGTTCATTTGAGCTGGTTGAACTGGTTCATTTGAATTGATTAATTTGAACTGATTAATTTGAACTGGTTCATTTGAACTGGTTCATTTGAACTGATTCATTTGAACTTGTTCATTTGAACTAGTTCATTTGAACTTGTTCATTTGAACTGTTTCATTTGAGCTGGTTGAACTTTATAAGTTGAATTAGTTCATTTGAACTAGTTAATTTGAACTTGTTCATTTGAATTAGTTCATTTGAACTGGTTCATTTGAATTAGTTCATTTAAACTTGTTCATTTGAACTAGTTTATTTGAACTTGTTCATTTGAACTAGTTCATTTGAACTTGTTCATTTGAACTAGTTCATTTGAACTTGTTCATTTGAACTAGTTCAGTTAAACTTGTTTATGTGAACTGATTCATTTGAATTAGTTCATTTGAACTTGTTCATTTGAACTAGTTCATTTGAACTCGTTTATTTGAACTGGTTCATTTGAACTGGTTCATTTGAACTGGTTAATTTGAACTGGTTCATTTGAACTGGTTCATTTGAACTGGTTAATTTGAACTGGTTCATTTGAGCTGGTTGAACTTGTTCATTTGAACTTGATTATTTGAACTGATTCATTTGAACTGGTTCATTTGAACTGATTCATTTGAACTGGTTCATTTGAGCTGGTTCATTTGAACTACTTCATTTAAAATAGTTACTTTGAACTGGTTCATTTGAACTGGTTCATTTGAACTAGTTCATTTGTACTTTCTCATTTGAACTTGTTCATTTGAACTGATTCATTTGAACTTGTTCATTTAAACTAGTTCATTTGAACATGTTCATGTGAACTGATTCGTTTGAACTAGTTCATTTGAACTGATTCATTTGAACTTGTTCATTTGAACTAGTTCATTTGAACTTGTTCATTTGAACTGGTTAATTTGAAATGGTTCATTTGAGCTGGTTCATTTGAACTACTTCATTTAAAATAGTTACTTTGAAATGGTTCATTTTAACTGGTTCATTTGAACTGGTTAATTTGAACTGGTTCATTTGAACTGGTTCATTTGTACTGGTTCATTTTAACTGATTCATTTGAACTTGTTCATATCAACTGGTTCATTTGAACTAGTTCAGTTGAACTTGTTTATTTCAACTAGTTCATTTGAACTTGGTCATTTGAACTAGTTCAGTTGAACTTGTTCATTTGAACTGATTCATTTAAACCTGTTCATTTGAACTGATTCATTTAAACTTGTTCATTTGAACTAGTTCATTTGAACTTGTTCATTTGAACTGATTCATTTGAACTTGTTCATTTGAACCGATTCATTTGAACTAGTTCATTTGAACTAGTTCATTTGAACTGATTCATTTGAACTTGTTCATTTGAACTAGTTCATTTGAACTAGTTCATTTGAACTGGTTCATTTGTACTGGTTCATTTTAACTGATTCATTTGAACTTGTTCATATCAACTGGTTCATTTGAACTAGTTCAATTGAACTTGTTTATTTCAACTAGTTCATTTGAACTTGGTCATTTGAACTAGTTCATTTGAACTTGTTCATTTGAACTAGTTCAGTTGAACTTGTTCATTTGAACTGATTCATTTAAACCTGTTCATTTGAACTGATTCATTTAAACTTGTTCATTTGAACTAGTTCATTTGAACTTGTTCATTTGAACCAGTTCAGTTGAACTTATTCATTTGAACTGATTCATTTGAACTTGTTCATTTGAACTGGTTCATTTGAACTAGTTCATTTGAACTGATTTATTTGAATTAGTTCATTTGAACTGGTTCGTTTGAACTGGTTCATTTGAACTGGTTCATTTGAGCTGGTTCATTTGAACTACTTCATTTAAAATAGTTCATTTGAACTGGTTCATTTGAAATGGTTCATTTGAGCTGGTTGAACTGGTTCAGTTGAACGAGTTCATTTGAACTAGTTAATTTGAACTTGTTCATTTGAATTAGTTCATCTGAACTGATTCATTGGAATTAGTTCATTAGAACTTGTTCATTTTAACTAATTCATTTGAACTTGAGCATTTGAACTTGTTCATTTGAACTAGTTCAGTTGAACTTGTTCATTTGAACTGATTCATTTGAACTGGTTCATTTGAACTGATTCAGTTGAACTTGTTCATTTGAACTAGTTCATTTGAACTTGTTCATTTGAACTTGTTCATTTGAACTTGTTCAATTGAATTAGTTCATTTGAACTGATTCATTTGAATTAGTTCAATTGAACTTGTTCATGTGAACTAGTTCATTTGAACTTCTTCATTTGAAACAGTTCATTTGAACTGGTTCATTTGAACTTGTTCATTTGAGCTGATTGAACTGGTTCATTTGAAGTAGTTCATTTGAACTAGTTCATTTGAACTAGTTTATTTGAACTAGTTTATTTGAACTAGCTCATTAGTACTTTCTCATTTGAACTAGTTCATTTGAACTGGTTCATTTGAACTTGTTCATTTGAACTAGTTCATTTGAACTGGTTCATTAGAACTGGTTCATTTGAACTGGTTCATTTGAGCTGGTTCATTTGAACTACTTCATTTAAAATAGTTACTTTGAAATGGTTCATTTTAACTGGTTCACTTGAACTGGTTAATTTGAACTGGTTAATTTGAACTGGTTCATTTGAACTGGTTCATTTGAACTGGTTCATTTGAGCTGGTTGAACTGGTTCATTTGAACTGATTAATTTGAACTGATTAATTTGAACTGGTTCATTTGAACTGGTTCATTTGAACTGGTTCATTTGAGCTGGTTGAACTTGTTCATTTGAACTTGATTATTTGAACTGACTCATTTGAACTGGTTCATTTGAACTGATTCATTTGAACTGGTTCATTTGAACTGGTTCATTTGTACTGGTTCATTTTAACTGATTCATTTGAACTTGTTCATTTGAACTGGTTCATTTGAACTTGTTCATTTGAACTAGTTCATTTGAACTGATTCATTTGAATTAGTTCATTTGAACTAGTTCAGTTGAACTTGTTCATTTGAACTGATTCATTTGAACTTGTTCATTTGAACTAGTTCATTTGAACTTGTTCATTTGAACTGTTTCATTTGAGCTGGTTGAACTGGATCAGTTGAATTAGTTCATTTGAACTAGTTAATTTGAACTTGTTCATTTGAATTAGTTCATTTGAACTGGTTCATTTGAATTAGTTCATTTAAACTTGTTCATTTGAACTAGTTCATTTGAGCTTGTTCATTTGAACTAGTTCATTTAACTTGTTCATTTGAACTAGTTCATTTGAACTTGTTCATTTGAACTAGTTCAGTTGAACTTGTTTATGTGAACTGATTCATTTGAATTAGTTCATTTGAACTTGTTCATTTGAACTAGTTCATTTGAACTGGTTCATTTGAACTGGTTCATTTGAACTGGTTAATTTGAACTGGTTCATTTGAACTGGTTCATTTGAACTGGTTCATTTGAACTGGTTAATTTGAACTGGTTCATTTGAGCTGGTTGAACTTGTTCATTTGAACTTGATTATTTGAACTGATTCATTTGAACTGGTTCATTTGAACTGATTCATTTGAACTGGTTCATTTGAGCTGGTTCATTTGAACTACTTCATTTAAAATAGTTACTTTGAACTGGTTCATTTGAACTGGTTCATTTGAACTAGTTCATTTGTACTTTCTCATTTGAACTTGTTCATTTGAACTGATTCATTTGAACTTGTTCATTTAAACTAGTTCATTTGAACATGTTCATGTGAACTGATTCGTTTGAACTAGTTTATTTGAACTGATTCATTTGAACTTGTTCATTTGAACTAGTTCATTTGAACTTGTTCATTTGAACTGGTTCATTTGAAATGGTTCATTTGAGCTGGTTCATTTGAACTACTTCATTTAAAATAGTTACTTTGAAATGGTTCATTTTAACTGGTTCATTTGAACTGGTTAATTTGAACTGGTTCATTTGAACTGGTTCATTTGTACTGGTTCATTTTAACTGATTCATTTGAACTTGTTCATATCAACTGGTTCATTTGAACTAGTTCAGTTGAACTTGTTTATTTCAACTAGTTCATTTGAACTTGGTCATTTGAACTAGTTCAGTTGAACTTGTTCATTTGAACTGATTCATTTAAACCTGTTCATTTGAACTGATTCATTTAAACTTGTTCATTTGAACTAGTTCATTTGAACTTGTTCATTTGAACTGATTCATTTGAAATTTTTACCTTTTAACCGATTCATTTGAACTAGTTCATTTGAACTAGTTCATTTGAACTGATTCATTTGAACTTGTTCATTTGAACTAGTTCATTTGAACTAGTTCATTTGAACTAGTTCATTTGAACTGGTTCATTTGTACTGGTTCATTTTAACTGATTCATTTGAACTTGTTCATATCAACTGGTTCATTTGAACTAGTTCAATTGAACTTGTTTATTTCAACTAGTTCATTTGAACTTGGTCATTTGAACTAGTTCATTTGAACTTGTTCATTTGAACTAGTTCAGTTGAACTTGTTCATTTGAACTGATTCATTTAAACCTGTTCATTTGAACTGATTCATTTAAACTTGTTCATTTGAACTAGTTCATTTGAACTTGTTCATTTGAACCAGTTCAGTTGAACTTATTCATTTGAACTGATTCATTTGAACTTGTTCATTTGAACTGGTTCATTTGAACTAGTTCATTTGAACTGATTTATTTGAATTAGTTCATTTGAACTGGTTCGTTTGAACTGGTTCATTTGAACTGGTTCATTTGAGCTGGTTCATTTGAACTACTTCATTTAAAATAGTTCATTTGAACTGGTTCATTTGAAATGGTTCATTTGAGCTGGTTGAACTGGTTCAGTTGAACGAGTTCATTTGAACTAGTTAATTTGAACTTGTTCATTTGAATTAGTTCATCTGAACTGATTCATTGGAATTAGTTCATTAGAACTTGTTCATTTTAACTAATTCATTTGAACTTGAGCATTTGAACTTGTTCATTTGAACTAGTTCAGTTGAACTTGTTCATTTGAACTGATTCATTTGAACTGGTTCATTTGAACTGATTCAGTTGAACTTGTTCATTTGAACTAGTTCATTTGAACTTGTTCATTTGAACTTGTTCATTTGAACTTGTTCATTTGAATTAGTTCATTTGAACTGATTCATTTGAATTAGTTCAGTTGAACTTGTTCATGTGAACTAGTTCATTTGAACTTCTTCCTTTGAAACAGTTCATTTGAACTGGTTCATTTGAACTTGTTCATTTGAGCTGATTGAACTGGTTCATTTGAAGTAGTTCATTTGAACTAGTTCATTTGAACTAGTTTATTTGAACTAGTTTATTTGAACTAGCTCATTAGTACTTTCTCATTTGAACTAGTTCATTTGAACTGGTTCATTTGAACTTGTTCATTTGAACTAGTTCATTTGAACTGGTTCATTAGAACTGGTTCATTTGAACTGGTTCATTTGAGCTGGTTCATTTGAACTACTTCATTTAAAATAGTTACTTTGAAATGGTTCATTTTAACTGGTTCACTTGAACTGGTTAATTTGAACTGGTTAATTTGAACTGGTTCATTTGAACTGGTTCATTTGAACTGGTTCATTTGAGCTGGTTGAACTGGTTCATTTGAACTGATTAATTTGAACTGATTAATTTGAACTGGTTCATTTGAACTGGTTCATTTGAACTGGTTCATTTGAGCTGGTTGAACTTGTTCATTTGAACTTGATTATTTGAACTGACTCATTTGAACTGGTTCATTTGAACTGATTCATTTGAACTGGTTCATTTGAACTGGTTCATTTGTACTGGTTCATTTTAACTGATTCATTTGAACTTGTTCATTTGAACTGGTTCATTTGAACTTGTTCATTTGAACTAGTTCATTTGAACTGATTCATTTGAATTAGTTCATTTGAACTAGTTCAGTTGAACTTGTTCATTTGAACTGATTCATTTGAACTTGTTCATTTGAACTAGTTCATTTGAACTTGTTCATTTGAACTGTTTCATTTGAGCTGGTTGAACTGGATCAGTTGAATTAGTTCATTTGAACTAGTTAATTTGAACTTGTTCATTTGAATTAGTTCATTTGAACTGGTTCATTTGAATTAGTTCATTTAAACTTGTTCATTTGAACTAGTTCATTTGAACTTGTTCATTTGAACTAGTTCATTTGAACTTGTTCATTTGAACTAGTTCATTTAACTTGTTCATTTGAACTAGTTCATTTGAACCGATTCATTTGAACTAGTTCATTTGAACTAGTTCATTTGAACTGATTCATTTGAACTTGTTCATTTGAACTAGTTCATTTGAACTAGTTCATTTGAACTGGTTCATTTGTACTGGTTCATTTTAACTGATTCATTTGAACTTGTTCATATCAACTGGTTCATTTGAACTAGTTCAATTGAACTTGTTTATTTCAACTAGTTCATTTGAACTTGGTCATTTGAACTAGTTCATTTGAACTTGTTCATTTGAACTAGTTCAGTTGAACTTGTTCATTTGAACTGATTCATTTAAACCTGTTCATTTGAACTGATTCATTTAAACTTGTTCATTTGAACTAGTTCATTTGAACTTGTTCATTTGAACCAGTTCAGTTGAACTTATTCATTTGAACTGATTCATTTGAACTTGTTCATTTGAACTGGTTCATTTGAACTAGTTCATTTGAACTGATTTATTTGAATTAGTTCATTTGAACTGGTTCGTTTGAACTGGTTCATTTGAACTGGTTCATTTGAGCTGGTTCATTTGAACTACTTCATTTAAAATAGTTCATTTGAACTGGTTCATTTGAAATGGTTCATTTGAGCTGGTTGAACTGGTTCAGTTGAACGAGTTCATTTGAACTAGTTAATTTGAACTTGTTCATTTGAATTAGTTCATCTGAACTGATTCATTGGAATTAGTTCATTAGAACTTGTTCATTTTAACTAATTCATTTGAACTTGAGCATTTGAACTTGTTCATTTGAACTAGTTCAGTTGAACTTGTTCATTTGAACTGATTCATTTGAACTTGTTCATTTGAACTTGTTCATTTGAACTTGTTCATTTGAATTAGTTCATTTGAACTGATTCATTTGAATTAGTTCAGTTGAACTTGTTCATGTGAACTAGTTCATTTGAACTTCTTCCTTTGAAACAGTTCATTTGAACTGGTTCATTTGAACTTGTTCATTTGAGCTGATTGAACTGGTTCATTTGAAGTAGTTCATTTGAACTAGTTCATTTGAACTAGTTTATTTGAACTAGTTTATTTGAACTAGCTCATTAGTACTTTCTCATTTGAACTAGTTCATTTGAACTGGTTCATTTGAACTTGTTCATTTGAACTAGTTCATTTGAACTGGTTCATTAGAACTGGTTCATTTGAACTGGTTCATTTGAGCTGGTTCATTTGAACTACTTCATTTAAAATAGTTACTTTGAAATGGTTCATTTTAACTGGTTCACTTGAACTGGTTAATTTGAACTGGTTAATTTGAACTGGTTCATTTGAACTGGTTCATTTGAACTGGTTCATTTGAGCTGGTTGAACTGGTTCATTTGAACTGATTAATTTGAACTGATTAATTTGAACTGGTTCATTTGAACTGGTTCATTTGAACTGGTTCATTTGAGCTGGTTGAACTTGTTCATTTGAACTTGATTATTTGAACTGACTCATTTGAACTGGTTCATTTGAACTGATTCATTTGAACTGGTTCATTTGAACTGGTTCATTTGTACTGGTTCATTTTAACTGATTCATTTGAACTTGTTCATTTGAACTGGTTCATTTGAACTTGTTCATTTGAACTAGTTCATTTGAACTGATTCATTTGAATTAGTTCATTTGAACTAGTTCAGTTGAACTTGTTCATTTGAACTGATTCATTTGAACTTGTTCATTTGAACTAGTTCATTTGAACTTGTTCATTTGAACTGTTTCATTTGAGCTGGTTGAACTGGATCAGTTGAATTAGTTCATTTGAACTAGTTAATTTGAACTTGTTCATTTGAATTAGTTCATTTGAACTGGTTCATTTGAATTAGTTCATTTAAACTTGTTCATTTGAACTAGTTCATTTGAACTTGTTCATTTGAACTAGTTCATTTGAACTTGTTCATTTGAACTAGTTCATTTAACTTGTTCATTTGAACTAGTTCATTTGAACTGGTTCATTTGAACTGGTTCATTTGAACTGGTTAATTTGAACTGGTTCATTTGAGCTGGTTGAACTTGTTCATTTGAACTTGATTATTTGAACTGATTCATTTGAACTGGTTCATTTGAACTGATTCATTTGAACTGGTTCATTTGAGCTGGTTCATTTGAACTACTTCATTTAAAATAGTTACTTTGAACTGGTTCATTTGAACTGGTTCATTTGAACTGGTTAATTTGAACTGGTTCATTTGAACTGGTTCATTTGAGCTGGTTGAACTGGTTCATTTGAACTGGTTAATTTGAACTGGTTCATTTGAACTGGTGCATTTGAGCTGGTTAAACTTGTTCATTTGAACTTGATTATTTGAACTGATTCATTTGAACTGGTTCATTTTAACTGGTTCACTTGAACTGGTTAATTTGAACTGGTTCATTTGAACTGGTTCATTTGAACTGGTTCATTTGAGCTGGTTGAACTGGTTCATTTGAACTGATTAATTTGAACTGATTAATTTGAACTGGTTCATTTGAACTGGTTCATTTGAACTGGTTCATTTGAGCTGGTTGAACTTGTTCATTTGAACTTGATTATTTGAACTGACTCATTTGAACTGGTTCATTTGAACTGATTCATTTGAACTGGTTCATTTGAACTGGTTCATTTGTACTGGTTCATTTTAACTGATTCATTTGAACTTGTTCATTTGAACTGGTTCATTTGAACTTGTTCATTTGAACTAGTTCATTTGAACTGATTCATTTGAATTAGTTCATTTGAACTAGTTCAGTTGAACTTGTTCATTTGAACTGATTCATTTGAACTTGTTCATTTGAACTAGTTCATTTGAACTTGTTCATTTGAACTGTTTCATTTGAGCTGGTTGAACTGGATCAGTTGAATTAGTTCATTTGAACTAGTTAATTTGAACTTGTTCATTTGAATTAGTTCATTTGAACTGGTTCATTTGAATTAGTTCATTTAAACTTGTTCATTTGAACTAGTTCATTTGAACTTGTTCATTTGAACTAGTTCATTTGAACTTGTTCATTTGAACTAGTTCATTTAACTTGTTCATTTGAACTAGTTCATTTGAACTGGTTCATTTGAACTGGTTCATTTGAACTGGTTAATTTGAACTGGTTCATTTGAGCTGGTTGAACTTGTTCATTTGAACTTGATTATTTGAACTGATTCATTTGAACTGGTTCATTTGAACTGATTCATTTGAACTGGTTCATTTGAGCTGGTTCATTTGAACTACTTCATTTAAAATAGTTACTTTGAACTGGTTCATTTGAACTGGTTCATTTGAACTGGTTAATTTGAACTGGTTCATTTGAACTGGTTCATTTGAGCTGGTTGAACTGGTTCATTTGAACTGGTTAATTTGAACTGGTTCATTTGAACTGGTGCATTTGAGCTGGTTAAACTTGTTCATTTGAACTTGATTATTTGAACTGATTCATTTGAACTGGTTCATTTTAACTGGTTCACTTGAACTGGTTAATTTGAACTGGTTCATTTGAACTGGTTCATTTGAACTGGTTCATTTGCGCTGGTTGAACTGGTTCATTTGAACTGATTAATTTGAACTGATTAATTTGAACTGGTTCATTTGATCTGGTTCATTTGAACTGGTTCATTTGAGCTGGTTGAACTTGTTCATTTGAACTTGATTATTTGAACTGACTCATTTGAACTGGTTCATTTGAACTGATTCATTTGAACTGGTTCATTTGAACTGGTTCATTTGTACTGGTTCATTTTAACTGATTCATTTGAACTTGTTCATTTGAACTGGTTCATTTGAACTTGTTTATTTGAACTAGTTCATTTGAACTGATTCATTTGAATTAGTTCATTTGAACTAGTTCAGTTGAACTTGTTCATTTGAACTGATTCATTTGAACTTGTTCATTTGAACTAGTTCATTTGAACTTGTTCATTTGAACTGTTTCATTTGAGCTGGTTGAACTGGATCAGTTGAATTAGTTCATTTGAACTAGTTAATTTGAACTTGTTCATTTGAATTAGTTCATTTGAACTGGTTCATTTGAATTAGTTCATTTAAACTTGTTCATTTGAACTAGTTCATTTGAACTTGTTCATTTGAACTAGTTCATTTGAACTTGTTCATTTGAACTAGTTCATCTGAACTTGTTCATTTGAACTAGTTCAGTTGAACTTGTTTATGTGAACTGATTCATTTGAATTAGTTCATTTGAACTTGTTCATTTGAACTAGTTCATTTGAACTGGTTCATTTGAACTGGTTCATTTGAACTGGTTAATTTGAACTGGTTCATTTGAACTGGTTCATTTGAACTGGTTAATTTGAACTGGTTCATTTGAGCTGGTTGAACTTGTTCATTTGAACTTGATTATTTGAACTGATTCATTTGAACTGGTTCATTTGAACTGATTCATTTGAACTGGTTCATTTGAGCTGGTTCATTTGAACTACTTCATTTAAAATAGTTACTTTGAACTGGTTCATTTGAACTGGTTCATTTGAACTGGTTAATTTGAACTGGTTCATTTGAACTGGTTCATTTGAGCTGGTTGAACTGGTTCATTTGAACTGGTTCATTTGAGCTGGTTGAACTTGTTCATTTGAACTTGATTATTTGAACTGATTCATTTGAACTGGTTCATTTGAACTGATTCATTTGAACTGGTTCATTTGAGCTGGTTCATTTGAACTACTTCATTTAAAATAGTTACTTTGAACTGGTTCATTTGAACTGGTTCATTTGAACTGGTTAATTTGAACTGGTTCATTTGAACTGGTTCATTTGAAATGATTCATTTGAATTAGTTCATTTGAACTTGTTCATTTGAACTAGTTCATTTGAACTAGTTCAGTTGAACTTGTTCATTTGAACTGATTCATTTGAACTTGTTCATTTGAACTAGTTCATTTGAACTTGTTCATTTGAACTAGTTCATTTGAACTTGTTCATTTGAATTTGTTCATTTGAACTTGTTCATTTGAACTGGTTCATTTGAACTTGTTCATTTGAACTGGATCATTTGAGCTGGTTGAACTGGATCAGTTGAACTAGTTCATTTGAACTTCTTCATTTGAAACAGTTCATTTGAACTGGTTCATTTGAACTTGTTCATTTGAGCTGATTGAACTGGTTCATTTGAAGTAGTTCATTTGAACTAGTTCATTTGAACTAGTTTATTTGAACTAGTTTATTTGAACTAGCTCATTAGTACTTTCTCATTTGAACTAGTTCATTTGAACTGGTTCATTTGAACTTGTTCATTTGAACTAGTTCATTTGAACTGGTTCATTAGAACTGGTTCATTTGAACTGGTTCATTTGAGCTGGTTCATTTGAACTACTTCATTTAAAATAGTTACTTTGAAATGGTTCAGTTTAACTGGTTCACTTGAACTGGTTAATTTGAACTGGTTCATTTGAACTGGTTCATTTGAGCTGGTTGAACTGGTTCATTTGAACTGATTAATTTGAACTGATTAATTTGAACTGGTTCATTTGAACTGGTTCATTTGAACTGGTTCATTTGAGCTGGTTGAACTTGTTCATTTGAACTTGATTATTTGAACTGACTCATTTGAACTGGTTCATTTGAACTGATTCATTTGAACTGGTTCATTTGAACTGGTTCATTTGTACTGGTTCATTTTAACTGATTCATTTGAACTTGTTCATTTGAACTGGTTCATTTGAACTTGTTCATTTGAACTAGTTCATTTGAACTGATTCATTTGAATTAGTTCATTTGAACTAGTTCAGTTGAACTTGTTCATTTGAACTGATTCATTTGAACTTGTTCATTTGCACTAGTTCATTTGAACTTGTTCATTTGAACTGTTTCATTTGAGCTGGTTGAACTGGATCAGTTGAATTAGTTCATTTGAACTAGTTAATTTGAACTTGTTCATTTGAATTAGTTCATTTGAACTGGTTCATTTGAATTAGTTCATTTAAACTTGTTCATTTGAACTAGTTCATTTGAACTTGTCCATTTGAACTAGTTCATTTGAACTTGTTCATTTGAACTAGTTCATTTAACTTGTTCATTTGAACTAGTTCATTTGAACTGGTTCATTTGAACTGGTTCATTTGAACTGGTTAATTTGAACTGGTTCATTTGAGCTGGTTGAACTTGTTCATTTGAACTTGATTATTTGAACTGATTCATTTGAACTGGTTCATTTGAACTGATTCATTTGAACTGGTTCATTTGAGCTGGTTCATTTGAACTACTTCATTTAAAATAGTTAATTTGAACTGGTTCATTTGAACTGGTTCATTTGAACTGGTTAATTTGAACTGGTTCATTTGAACTGGTTCATTTGAGCTGGTTGAACTGGTTCATTTGAACTGGTTAATTTGAACTGGTTCATTTGAACTGGTGCATTTGAGCTGGTTAAACTTGTTCATTTGAACTTGATTATTTGAACTGATTCATTTGAACTGGTTCATTTTAACTGGTTCACTTGAACTGGTTAATTTGAAACTGGTTCATTTGAACTGGTTCATTTGAACTGGTTCATTTGAGCTGGTTGAACTGGTTCATTTGAACTGATTAATTTGAAACTGATTAATTTGAACTGGTTCATTTGAACTGGTTCATTTGAACTGGTTTCATTTGAGCTGGTTGAACTTGTTCATTTGAACTTGAATTATTTGAACTGACTCATTTGACTGGGTCATTTGAACTGATTCATTTGAACTGGTTCATTTGAA
>NW_022045760.1:0-74882 GCF_003285905.1 Drosophila hydei
AACACTTTTCTTGACTTCCCAAAATGCCGAAATTGCGGATTTTTTCGCTGTAGTAAGCCGACAACCCTTTAGCGAGCTGTCATGTACCTTATGCTGTGTAGAGGAAGGCAACCGGTGTATGTAGAGGCAACACACATATACATGCATAAAATCTGTCACGTCAGTTACTAAGACAAGCTTCGAAAAATAGTCAGTGTATTGTAAAATTAACATTGGTCAATTAATTCTAGAGACACCGTAGTTATATGTATCCCAAATCTCAGACATTATAAAAGTAGTCCCTAACTGAAAGCAAAGTTCGCAGACCACGAATTACTTCTCTCGACTACCCAACAAGCCTCAATTTCGAATTTTGTTTCTGAAATAATAAGCAGTCAGCCGCTTAGCGAGCTGTCATTTACGATGAGATATCCAACGTATTTGCGTTGTACCTAGTGTCAGATGTGAAATCCCGTTGGACATTATAAAAGCAGTCCTGAATTAGAAGCAAAGTTCGTCGACCAATTAACAGTTCTCTTGACTACACAAAATGCCGAAATTGTGGATTTTTTTGCTGAAATAGTAAGCCGACAACCGTTTAGCGAGCTTTCATGTACCTGATGCTGGGTAATGGAATTCAATCTGTAGATGTAGAATTTTTGCAGAATTAAAGGAAATCCTCAAAAGTTCGTGGACTACCTGGAAGAGGCAACACACATATGCAGGCATATATATTCTGTCACGTCAGTCGCTAAGACAAGCTGCGAAAAATAGTCAGTGTATTTTAAAATTAACATTGGTAAATTAATTCTAGAGACACCGTAGTTGTATGTATCCTAAATCTCCGATGTTAAGTTCCATTCGACATTATAAAAGCAGTCCCTAACTGTTCGCCGACCACGAATTACTTCTCTCGACTACCCAAAAAGAATAAAAGGAAATCCTTAAAAGTTCGTGCACTACCTGGAAGAGGCAACACATATATACGCGCATATAATCTGTCACGTCAGTCACTAAGACAAGCTGCGAAAAATAGTCAGTGTACTTAAAAATTAACATTGGTAAATTACTTCTAGAGACACCGTAGTTACATGTATGCCAAAGAATTTCCGTTGATCCCAGTCTCAGATGTTAAATGCCATTCGACATTATAAAAGCAGTCCCTAACTGAAAGCAAAGTTCGCCGACCACGAATTACTTCTCTCGACTACCCAACAAGCCTCAATTGCGAATTTTGATTCTGAAATAGTAAGCAGTCAGCCGCATAGCCAGCTGTCGTTAACGATGAGATATCCAACGTATTTGCGTTGTACCTAGTGTCAGATGTGAAATCCCGTTGGACATTATAAAAGCAGTCCTGAATTAGAAGCAAAGTTCGTCGACCAATTAACAGTTCTCTTGACTACACAAAATGCCGAAATTGTGGATTTTTTTGCTGAAATAGTAAACCGACAACAGTTTAGCGAGCTTTCATGTACTTGATGCTGGGTAATGGAATGCAATCTGTAGATGTAGAATTTTTGCAGAATTAAAGGAAATCCTCAAAAGTTCGTGGACTACCTGGAAGAGACAACACAATTATACAGGCATATAATCTGTAACGTCAGGCACTAGGACAAGCTGCGAAAAATAGTCAGTGTACTTTAAAATTAACATTGGTAAATTAATTCTAGGGACACCGTAGTCATAATGTAGAATGTTTGCAGAATAAAAGGAAATCCTCAAAAGTTCTCGGACTACCTGGAAGAGGCAACACACATATACAGGCATATAATCTGTATAGTCAGTGTACTTAAAAATTAGCGTGCTGTTATTTACGATGAGATATCCGACGTACTTGCGTTGTACCTAGTGTCACATGTGAAATCCCGTTGGACATTATAAAAGCAGTCCTGAACTAGAAGCAAAGTTCGTCGACCAATTAACAGTTCTCTTGACTACCCAAAATGCCGAATTTGTGGATTTTTTTCGCTGAAATAGTAAGCCGACAACCGTTTAGCGAGCTTTCATGTGCCTGATGCTGGGTAATGGAATGGAATCTGTAGATGTAGAATTTTTGCAGACTTAAAGGAAATCCTCAAAAGTTCGTGGACTGGAAGAGGCAACACACATATACAGGCATATATATTCTGTCACGTCAGTCGCTAAGACAAGCTACGAAAAATAGTCAGTGTACATGAAAATTAACATTGGTAAATTAATTCTAGAGACACCGTAGTTATATGCATCCCAAAGAATTTTCGTTGATCCCAGTCTCAGATGTTAAATGCTATTCGACATTATAAAATCAGTCCCTAACTGGAAGCAAACTTCGCCGACCACGAATTACTTCTCTCGAGTACCCAAAAAGCCTCAATTGCGAATTTTGATTCTGAAATAGTAAGCAGGCAGCCGCTTAGCGAGCTGTCATTTCCGATGAGATATCCGAAGTATTTGCGTTGTACCTAGTGTCAGATGTGAAATCCCATTGAACATTGTAAAAGCAGACCTGAACTAGAAGCAAAGTTCGTCGACCAACAAACACTTCTCTTGACTACCCAAAATGTCGCAATTGCGGATTTTTTCGCTGAAATAGTAAGCCGACAACCCTTTAGCGAGCTGTCATGTTCCTGATGGTGGGTAAAGGAATGCAACCGGAAGATGTAGACTGTTTGCATAACAAAAGGAAATCCTCAAAAGTTCTCGGTCTACCTGGAAGAGGCAACACACATATACAGGCATATAATCTGTATAGTCAGTGTCCTTTAAAATTAACATTGGTATTTTTAATTCTAGAGACACCGTAGTTATATGTATCCCAAAGAATTTCCGTTGATCCCAGTCTCAGATGTTAAATACCATTCGACATTATAAAATTAGTCCCTAACTGGAAGCAAAGTTCGCCGATCACGAATTACTTCTCTCGACTACCCCAAAAGCCTCAATTCCGAAATTTGATTCTGAAATAGTAAGCAGGCAGCCGATTAGCGAGCTGTCATGTACGATGAGATATCCAATGTTTTTGCGTTGTACCTAGTGTCAGATGTGAAATCCCATTGGACATTATAAAGCAGACCTGAACTAGAAGCAAAGTTCGTCGACCAACAAACACTTCTCTTGACTACCCAAAATATCGAAATTGCCTATCTTTTCGCTAAAATAGTATGCCGACAAACCTTTAGCGAGCTGTCATGTTCCTGATGGTGGGTAAAGGAATGCAACCGGAAGATGTAGACTGTTTGCATAACAAAAGGAAATCCTCAAAAGTTCTCGGTCTACCTGGAAGAGGCAACACACATATACAGGCATATAATCTGTATAGTCAGTGTCCTTTAAAATTAACATTGGTATTTTTAATTCTAGAGACACCGTAGTTATATGTATCCCAAAGAATTTCCGTTGATCCCAGTCTCAGATGTTAAATACCATTCGACATTATAAAATCAGTCCCTAACTGGAAGCAAAGTTCGCCGATCACGAATTACTTCTCTCGACTACCCCAAAAGCCTCAATTCCGAAATTTGATTCTGAAATAGTAAGCAGGCAGCCGATTAGCGAGCTGTCATTTACGATGAGATATCCAATGTTTTTGCGTTGTACCTAGTGTCAGATGTGAAATCCCATTGGACATTATAAAAGCAGACCTGAACTAGAAGCAAAGTTCGTCGACCAACAAACACTTCTCTTGACTACCCAAAATATCGAAATTGCCTATCTTTTCGCTAAAATAGTAAGCCGACAAACCTTTAGCGAGCTGTCATGTACGTGATGGTGGGTAAAGGAATGCAACCGGTAGATGTAGAATTTTTGCAGAATTAAAGGAAATCCTCAAAAGTTCGTGGACTACCTGGAAGAGGCAACACACATATACAGTGTCACTAAGACAAGCTGCGAAAAATAGTCAGTGTTCTTTAAAATTAACATTGGTAAATTAATTCTAGAGACACCGTAGTTATATGTATACCAAAGAATTTCCGTTGATCCCAGTCTCAGATGTTAAATGCCATTCGACATTATAAAATCAGTCACTAACTGGAAGCAAAATTCGCCGACCACGAATTACTTTTCTTGACGACCCAAAAAGCCTCAATTGCGAATTTTGATTCTGAAATAGTAAGCAGGCAGCCGATTAGCGAGCTGTCATTTACGATGAGATATCCAACACATTTGCGTTGTACCTGGTGTCAGATGTGAAATTTCATTGGACATTATAAAAGTCCTGAACAAGAAGCAAAGTTCGTCGACCAACAAACACTTATCTTGACTACCCAAAATATCGAAATTGCGGATCTTTTCGCTGAAATAGTAAGCCGACAAACCTTTAGCGAGCTGTCATGTACCTGATGGTGGGTAAAGGAATGCAACCGGTAGATGTCGAATTTTTGCAGAATTAAAGGAAATCCTCAAAAGTTCGTGGACTACCTGGAAGAGGCAACACACATATACAGGCATATAATCTGTCACGTCAGTCGCTAAGACAAGCTGCGAAAAATAGCCAGTGTACATGAAAATTAACATTGGTAAATTAATTCTAGAGACACCGCAGTTATATGTGTCCCAAAGAATTTCCGTCGATCCCAGTCTCAGATGTTAAATACCATTCGACATTATAAAACCAGTCCCTAACTGGAAGCAAAGTTCGCCGACCACGAATTACTTCTCTCGACTACCCAAAAAGGTAACACACTTATACAGGCATATAATCTGTCACGTCAGTCACTAAGATAAGCTGCGAAAAATAGTCAGTGTACTTTAAAATTAACATTGGTAAATTAATTCTAGAGACACCGTAGTTGTATGTATCCCAAATCTCAGATGTTAAGTGCCATTCGACATTATAAAAGCAGTCCCTAACTGCAAGCAAAGTTCGCCGACCACGAATTACTTCTCTCGACTACCCAAAAAGAATAAAAGGAAATCCCTAAAAGTTCGTGCACTACCTGGAAGAGGCAACACATATATACACGCATAAAATCTGTCACGTCAGTCACTAAGACAAGCTGCGAAAAATAGTCAGTGTACTTTAAAATTAACATTGGTAAATTACTTCGAGAGACACCGTAGTTACATGTATGCCAAAGAATTTCCGTTGATCCCAGTCTCAGATGTTAAATGCCATTCGACATTATAAAAGCAGTCCCTAACTGAAAGCAAAGTTCGCCGACCACGAATTACTTCTCTCGACTACCCAACAAGCCTCAATTGCGAATTTTGATTCTGAAATAGTAAGCAGTCAGCCGCTTAGCGAGCTGTCGTTAACGATGAGATATCCAACGTATTAGCGTTGTACCTAGTGTCAGATGTGAAATCCCGTTGGACATTATAAAAGCAGTCCTGAACTAGAAGCAAAGTTCGTCGACCAACAAACACTTCTCTTGACTACCCAAAATGCCGAAATTGTGGTTTTTTTCGCTGAAATAGTAAGCCGACAACCGTTTAGCGAGCTTTCATGTACCTGATGCTGGGTAAAGGAATGCAATCTGTAAATGTAGAATTTTTGCAGAATTAAAGCAAATCCTCAAAAGTTCTCGGACTACCTGGAAGAGGCAACACACATATACAGCCATATAATCTGTCACATCAGTCGCTGAGACAAGTTGCGAAAAATAGTCAGTGTACTTAAAAGTTAACATTGGTAAATTAATTCTAGAGATACCGTAGTTATATGTATCCCAAAGAATTTCCGTTGATCCCAGTCTCAGATGTTAAATACCATTCGACATTATAAAATCAGTCCCTAACTGGAAGCAAAGTTCGCCGACCACGAATTACTTCTCTCGACTACCCAAAAAGCCTCAATTACGAATTTTGATTCTGAAATAGTAAGCAGTCAGCCGCTTTGCGAGCTGTCGTTAACGATGAGATATCCAACGTATTTGCGTTGTACCTAGTGTCAGATGTGAAATCCCGTTGGACATTATAAAAGCAGTCCTGAACTAGAAGCAAAGTTCGTCGACCAACAAACACTTCTTTTGACTACCCAAAATGTCGAAATTGCGGATTTTTTCGCTGAAATAGTAAGCCGACAACCGTTTAGCGAGCTTTCATGTACCCGATGGTGGGTAAAGGAATGCAATCTGTAGATATAGAATTTTTGCAGAATTAAAGGAAATCCTCAAAAATTCGTGGACTACCTGGAAGAGGCAACACACATATACAGGCATATAATCTGTCACGTCAGTCGCTAAGACAAGCTGCGAAAAATAGTCAGTGTACTTAAAAGTTAACATTGGTAAATTAATTCTAGAGATACCGTAGTTATATGTATCCCAAAGAATTTCCGTTGATCCCAGTCTCAGATGTTAAATACCATTCGACATTATAAAATCAGTCCCTAACTGGAAGCAAAGTTCGCCGACCACGAATTACTTCTCTCGACTACCCAAAAAGCCTCAATTACGAATTTTGATTCTGAAATAGTAAGCAGTCAGCCGCTTAGCGAGCTGTCGTTAACGATGAGATATCCAACGTATTTGCGTTGTACCTAGTGTCAGATGTGAAATCCCGTTGGACATTATAAAAGCAGTCCTGAACTAAAAGCAAAGTTCGTCGACCAACAAACACTTCTCTTAACTACCCATAATGCCCAAATTGTGGATTTTTTCGCTGAAAATGCAATCTTTAGATGTAGAATTTTTGCAGAATTAAAGCAAATCCTCAAAAGTTCGTGCACTACCTGGAAGAGGCAACACATATATACACGCATATAATCTGTCACATCAGTCACTAAGACAAGCTGCGAAAAATCGTCAGTGTACTTTCAAATTAACAATGGTAAATTATTTCTAGAGACACCGTAGTTACATGTATGCCAAAGAATTTCCGTTGATCCCAGTCTCAGATGTTAAATGCCATTCCACATTATAAAATCAGTCCCTAACTGGAAGCAAAGTTCGCCGACCACGAATTACTTCTCTCGACTACCCCACAAGCCTCAATTGCGAATTTTGATTCTGAAATAGTAAGCAGTCAGCCGCTTAGCGAGCTGTCGTTAACGATGAGATATTCAACGTATTAGCGTTGTACCTAGTGTCAGATGTGAAATCCCGTTGGACATTATAAAAGCAGTCCTGAACTAGAAGCAAAGTTCGTCGACCAACAAACACTTCTCTTGACTACCCAAAATGCCGAAATTGTGGTTTTTTTCGCTGAAATAGTAAGCCGACAACCGTTTAGCGAGCTTTCATGTACCTGATGCTGGGTAAAGGAATGCAATCTGTAGATGTAGAATTTTTGCAGAATTAAAGCAAATCCTCAAAAGTTCTGGGACTACCTGGAAGAGGCAACACACATATACAGGCATATAATCTGTCACGTCAGTCGCTAAGACAAGTTGCGAAAAATAGTCAGTGTACTTTTAAATTAACATTGGTAAATTAATTCTAGAGACACCGCAGTTATATGTGTCCCAAAGAATTTCCGTTGATCCCAGTCTCAGATGTTAAATACCATTCGACATTATAAAATCAGTCCCTAACTGGAAGCAAAGTTCGCCGACCACGAATTACTTCTCTCGACTACCCAAAAAGCCTCAATTACGAATTTTGATTCTGAAATAGTAAGCAGGCAGCCGCTTAGCGAGCTGTCATTTAGGATGAGATATCCAAAATATTTGCGTTGTACCTAGTGTCAGATGTGAAATCCCATTGGACATTATAAAAGCAGTCTTGAACTAGAAGCAAAGTTCGTCGACCAACAAACACTTCTTTTGACTACCCAAAATGTCGAAATTGCGGATTTTTTCGCTGAAATAGTAAGCCGACAACCGTTTAGCGAGCTTTCATGGACCTGATGCTGGGTAAAGGAATGCAATCTGAAGATATAGAATTTTTGCAGAATTAAAGGAAATCCTCAAAAGTTCGTGGACTACCTGGAAGAGGCAACACACATATACAGGCATACAATCTGTCACGTCAGTCGCTAAGACAAGCTGCGAAAAATAGTCAGTGTACTTAAAAGTTAACATTGGTAAATTAATTCTAGAGATACCGTAGTTATATGTATCCCAAAGAATTTCCGTTGATCCCAGTCTCAGATGTTAAATACCATTCGACATTATAAAATCAGTCCCTAACTGGAAGCAAAGTTCGCCGACCACGAATTACTTCTCTCGACTACCCAAGCCTCAATTACGAATTTTGATTCTGAAATAGTAAGCAGTCAGCCGCTTAGCGAGCTGTCGTTAACGATGAGACATCCAACGTATTTGCGTTGTACCTAGTGTCAGATGTGAAATCCCGTTGGACATTATAAAAGCAGTCCTGAACTAGAAGCAAAGTTCGTCGACCAACAAACACTTCTCTTAACTACCCATAATGCCCAAATTGTAGATTTTTTCGCTGAAATAGTAAGCCGACAACCGTTTAGCGAGCTTTCATAAACCCGATGCTGGGTAAAGGAATGCAATCTTTAGATGTAGAATTTTTGCAGAATTAAAGCAAATCCTCAAAAGTTCGTGCACTACGTGGAAGAAGCAACACACATATACAGGCATACAATCTGTCACGTCAGTCGCTAAGACAAGCTGCGAAAAATAGTCAGTGTACTTAAAAGTTAACATTGGTAAATTAATTCTAGAGATACCGTAGTTATATGTATCCCAAAGAATTTCCGTTGATCCCAGTTCGCCGACCACGAATTACTTCTCTCGACTACCCAAAAAGAATAAAAGGAAATCCTCAAAAGTTCGTGGACTACCTGGAAGAGGCAACACATATATACACGCATATAATCTTTCACGTCAGTCACTAGGACAAGCTGCGAAAAATAGTCAGTGTACTTTAAAATTAACATTGGTAAATTATTTCTAGAGACACCGTAGTTACATGTATGCCAAAGAATTTCCGTTGATCCCAGTCTCAGAATTAACACACATATACAGGCATAAAATCTGTATAGTCAGTGTACTTTAAAATTAACATTGGTAAATTAATTCTAGGGACACCGTAGTTATATGTATCTCAACGAATTTCCGTTGATCCCAGTCTCAGATGTTAAATGCCATTCGTCATTACAAAATCAGTCCCTAACTGGAAGCAAAGTTCGCCGACCACGAATTACTGCTCTCGACTACCCAAAAAGCCTCAATTACGAATTTTGATTCTGAAATAGTAAGCAGGCAGCCGCTTAGCGAGCTGTCATTTACGATGAGATATCCAATGTTTTTGCGTTGTACCTAGTGTCAGATGTGAAATCCCATTGGACATTATAAAAGCAGTCCTGAACTAGAAGCAAAGTTCGTCGACCAACAAACACTTCTTTTGACTACCCAAAATGTCGAAATTGCGGATTTTTTCGCTGAAATAGTAAGCCGACAACCGTTTAGCGAGCTTTCATGTAGCCGATGCTGGGTAAAGGAATGCAATCTGTAGATATAGAATTTTTGCAGAATTAAAGGTAATCCTCAAAAGTTCGTGGACTACCTGGAAGAGGCAACACACATATACAGGCATATAATCTGTCACGTCAGTCGCTAAGATAAGCTGCGAAAAATAGTCAGTGTACTTTAAAATTAACATTGGTAAATTAAATTCTAGAGACACCGTAGTTATATGTATCCCAAATCTCAAATGTTAATTGCCATTCGACATTATAAAAGCAGTCCCTAACTGCAAGCAAAGTTCGCCGACCACGAATTACTTCTCTCGACTACCCAAAAAGAATAAAAGGAAATCCTTCAAAGTTCGTGCACTTCCTGGAAGAGGCAACACATATATACACGCATATAATCTTTCACATCAGTCACTAGGACAATCTGCGAAAAATAGTCAGTGTACTTTAAAATTAACATTGGTAAATTAATTCTAGGGACACCGTAGTTATATGTATCTCAACGAATTTCCGTTGATCCCAGTCTCAAATGTTAAATGCCATTCGTCATTACAAAATCAGTCCCTAACTGGAAGCAAAGTTCGCCGACCACGAATTACTTCTCTCGACTACCAAAAAAGCCTAAATTCCGAATTTTGATTCTGAAATAGTAAGCAGGCAGCCGATTAGCGAGTTGTCATTTACGATGAGATATGCAATGTTTTTGCGTTGTTCCTAGTGTCAGATGTGAAATCCCATTGGACATTATAAAAGCAGTCCTGAACTAGAAGCAAAGTTCGTCGACCAACAAACACTTATCTTGACTACCCAAAATATCGAAATAGCGGATCATTTCGCTGAAATAGTAAGCCGACAAATCTTTAGCGAGCTGTCATGTACCTGATGGTGGGTAAAGGAATGCAACCGGTAGATGTAGAATATTTGCAGAATTAAAGGAAATCCTCAAAAGTTCGTGGACTACCTGAAAGAGGCAACATACATATACTGGCATATAATCTGTCACGTCAGTCGCTAAGACAAGCTGCGAAAAGAAGTCAGTGTACATGAAAATTAACATCGGTAAATTAATTCCAGAGACACCGTAGTTATATGTATCCCAAAGAATTTCCATTGATCCCAGTCTCAGATGTTAATGCCATTCGACATTATAAAATCAGTCCCTAACTGGAAGCAAACTTCGCCGACCACGAATTACTTCTCTCGAGTACCAAAAAGCCTCAATTGCGAATTTTGATTCTGAAATAGTAAGCAGGCAGCCGCTTAGCGAGCTGTCATTTCCGATGAGAAATCCAAAGTATTTGCATTGTACCTAGTGTCAGATGTGAAATCCCATTGAGCATTATAAAAGCAGTCCTGAACTATAAGCAAAGTTCGTCGACCAACAAACACTTCTCTTGGATACCAAAAATGCTGAAAAGTGCGGATTTTTTCGCTGAAATAGTAAGCCGACAACCCTTTAGCGAGCTGTCATGTACCTGATGGTGGGTAAAGGAATGAAACCGGTAGATGTAGAATGTTTGTAGAATAAAAGGAAATCCTCAAAAGTTCTCGGACTACTTGGAAGAAGCAACACACATATATAGGCATATAATCTTTCACGTCAGTCACTAGGACAAGCTGCGAAAAATAGTCAGTGTACTTTAAAATTAACATTGGTAAATTAATTCTAGAGACACCGCAGTTATATGTGTCCCAAAGAATTTCCGTTGATCCCAGTCTCAAATGTTAAATGCCATTCGACATTATAAAATCAGTCCCTAACTGGAAGCAAAGTTCGCCGACCACGAATTACTTCTCTCGACTACCCAAAAAGCCTCAATTGCGAATTTTGATTCTGAAATAGTAAGCAGGCAGCCGCTTAGCGAACTGTCATTTACCATTAGATATCCAACGTATTTGCGTTGTACCTGGTGTCAGATGTGAAATCCCATTCGCCGACCACGAATTACTTCTCTCGACTACCCAAAAAGAATAAAAGGAAATCCTTAAAAGTTCGTCCACTACCTGGAAGAGGCAACACATATATACACGCATATAATCTGTCACGTCAGTCACTAGGACAAGTTGCGAAAAATAGTCCGTGTACTTTAAAATTAACATTGGTAAATTAATTCTAGGGACACCGTAGTTATATGTGTCCCAAAGAATTTCCGTTGATCCCAGTCTCAGATGTTAAATGCCATTCGACATTATAAAATCAGTCCCTAACTGGAAGCAAAGTTCGCCGACCAAGAATTACTCTCTCGACTACCCAAAAAGCCTCAATTGCGAATTTTAATTCTGAAATAGTAAGCAGGCAGCCGATTAGCGAGCTGTCATTTACGATGAGATATCCAACGTATTTGCGTTGTACCTGGTGTCAGATGTGAAATTTCATTGGACATTATTAAAGTCATGAACTAGAAACAAAGTTCGTCGACCAACAAACACTTCTCTTGACTACCCAAAATGCCAAAATTGTGGATTTTTTCGCTAAAATACTAAGCCGACAACCGTTTAGCGAGCTTTCATATACCCGATTCTGGGCAAAGGAATTCAATCTGTAGATGTAGAATTTTTGCAGAATTAAAGCAAATCCTCAAAAGTTCGGGGACTACCTGGAAGAGGCAACACACTTTCACAGGCATATAATCTTATACAGGCATATAATAATTATTTCTAGAGACACCGCGGTTATATGTGTCCCAAAGAATTTCCGTTGATCCCAGTCTCAGATGTTAAATGCCATTCGACATTATAAAATCAGTCCCTAACTGGAAGCAAAGTTCGCCGACCAAGAATTACTCTCTCGACTACCCAAAAAGCCTCAATTGCGAATTTTAATTCTGAAATAGTAAGCAGGCAGCCGATTAGCGAGCTGTCATTTACGATGAGATATCCAACGTATTTGCGTTGTACCTGGTGTCAGATGTGAAATTTCATTGGACATTATAAAAGTCATGAACTAGAAACAAAGTTCGTCGACCAACAAACACTTCTCTTGACTACCCAAAATGCCAAAATTGTGGATTTTTTCGCTAAAATACTAAGCCGACAACCGTTTAGCGAGCTTTCATATACCCGATTCTGGGCAAAGGAATTCAATCTGTAGATGTAGAATTTTTGCAGAATTAAAGCAAATCCTCAAAAGTTCGGGGACTACCTGGAAGAGGCAACACACTTTCACAGGCATATAATCTTATACAGGCATATAATAATTATTTCTAGAGACACCGCGGTTATATGTGTCCCAAAGAATTTCCGTTGATCCCAGTCTCAGATGTTAAATGCCATTCGACATTATAAAATCAGTCCCTAACTGGAAGCAAAGTTCGCCGACCACGAATTACTTCTCTCGACTACCCAAAAAGCCTCAATTGCGAATTTTGATTCTGAAATAGTAAGCAGGCAGCCGCTTAGCGAGCTGTCATTTACGATGAGATATCCAACGTATTTGCGTTGTACCTGGTGTCAGATGTGAAATCCCATTGGACATTATAAAAGCAGTCCCTAACTGCAAGCAAAGTTCGTCGACCTACAAACACTTCTCTTGACTACCCAAAATGTCGAAATTGCGGATTTTTTCGCTGAAATAGTAAGCCGACAACCGTTTAGCGAGCTTTCATGTACCCGATGTTGGGTAAAGGAATGCAATCTGTAGATATAGAATTTTTGCAGAATTAAAGGAAATCCTCAAAAGTTCGTGGACTACCTGGAAGAGGCAACACACATAAACAGGCATATAATCTGTCACGTCAGTCGCTAAGACAAGCTGCGAAAAATAGTCAGTGTACTTAAAAAGTAACATTGGTAAATTAATTCTAGAGACACCATAGTTATATGTATCCCAAAGAATTTCCGTTGATCCCACTGTCAATTGTTAAATGCCATTCGACATTATAAAATCAGTCCCTAACTGGAAGCAAACTTCGCCGACCACGAATTACTTCTCTCGAGTACCAAAAAGCCTCAATTGCGAATTTTGATTCTGAAATAGTAAGCAGGCAGCCGCTTAGCGAGCTGTCATTTCCGATGAGAAATCCAAAGTATTTGCATTGTACCTAGTGTCAGATGTGAAATCCCATTGAGCATTATAAAAGCAGTCCTGAACTATAAGCAAAGTTCGTCGACCAACAAACACTTCTCTTGGATACCAAAAATGCTGAAAAGTGCGGATTTTTTCGCTGAAATAGTAAGCCGACAACCCTTTAGCGAGCTGTCATGTACCTGATGGTGGGTAAAGGAATGAAACCGGTAGATGTAGAATGTTTGTAGAATAAAAGGAAATCCTCAAAAGTTCTCGGACTACTTGGAAGAGGCAACACACATATATAGGCATATAATCTTTCACGCCAGTCACTAGGACAAGCTGCGAAAAATAGTCAGTGTACTTTAAAATTAACATTGGTAAATTAATTCTAGAGACACCGCAGTTATATGTGTCCCAAAGAATTTCCGTTGATCCCAGTCTCAAATGTTAAATGCCATTCGACATTATAAAATCAGTCCCTAACTGGAAGCAAAGTTCGCCGACCAAGAATTACTCTCTCGACTACCCAAAAAGCCTCAATTGCGAATTTTAATTCTGAAATAGTAAGCAGGCAGCCGCTTAGCGAACTGTCATTTACCATTAGATATCCAACGTATTTGCGTTGTACCTGGTGTCAGATGTGAAATCCCATTCGCCGACCACGAATTACTTCTCTCGACTACCCAAAAAGAATAAAAGGAAATCCTTAAAAGTTCGTCCACTACCTGGAAGAGGCAACACATATATACACGCATATAATCTGTCACGTCAGTCACTAGGACAAGTTGCGAAAAATAGTCCGTGTACTTTAAAATTAACATTGGTAAATTAATTCTAGGGACACCGTAGTTATATGTGTCCCAAAGAATTTCCGTTGATCCCAGTCTCAGATGTTAAATGCCATTCGACATTATAAAATCAGTCCCTAACTGGAAGCAAAGTTCGCCGACCAAGAATTACTCTCTCGACTACCCAAAAAGCCTCAATTGCGAATTTTAATTCTGAAATAGTAAGCAGGCAGCCGATTAGCGAGCTGTCATTTACGATGAGATATCCAACGTATTTGCGTTGTACCTGGTGTCAGATGTGAAATTTCATTGGACATTATAAAAGTCATGAGCTAGAAACAAAGTTCGTCGACCAACAAACACTTCTCTTGACTACCCAAAATGCCAAAATTGTGGATTTTTTCGCTAAAATACTAAGCCGACAACCGTTTAGCGAGCTTTCATATACCCGATTCGGGGCAAAGGAATTCAATCTGTAGAT
Organism: Drosophila hydei; assembly: GCF_003285905.1. Lineage (NCBI taxonomy): Eukaryota > Metazoa > Arthropoda > Insecta > Diptera > Drosophilidae > Drosophila > Drosophila hydei. Next base: position 14,567 of record NW_022045760.1, read on the forward strand.
GTAGAATTTTTGCAGAATTAAAGCAAATCCTCAAAAGTTCGGGGACTACCTGGAAGAGGCAACACACTTTCACAGGCATATAATCTTATACAGGCATATAATAATTATTTCTAGAGACACCGCGGTTATATGTGTCCCAAAGAATTTCCGTTGATCCCAGTCTCAGATGTTAAATGCCATTCGACATTATAAAATCAGTCCCTAACTGGAAGCAAAGTTCGCCGACCACGAATTACTTCTCTCGACTACCCAAAAAGCCTCAATTGCGAATTTTGATTCTGAAATAGTAAGCAGGCAGCCGCTTAGCGAGCTGTCATTTACGATGAGATATCCAACGTATTTGCGTTGTACCTGGTGTCAGATGTGAAATCCCATTGGACATTATAAAAGCAGTCCCTAACTGCAAGCAAAGTTCGTCGACCTACAAACACTTCTCTTGACTACCCAAAATGTCGAAATTGCGGATTTTTTCGCTGAAATAGTAAGCCGACAACCGTTTAGCGAGCTTTCATGTACCCGATGTTGGGTAAAGGAATGCAATCTGTAGATATAGAATTTTTGAAGAATTAAAGGAAATCCTCAAAAGTTCGTGGACTACCTGGAAGAGGCAACACACATAAACAGGCATATAATCTGTCACGTCAGTCGCTAAGACAAGCTGCGAAAAATAGTCAGTGTACTTAAAAAGTAACATTGGTAAATTAATTCTAGAGACACCATAGTTATATGTATCCCAAAGAATTTCCGTTGATCCCACTGTCAATTGTTAAATGCCATTCGACATTATAATCTCAGTCCCTAACTGGCAGCAAAGTTCGCCGACCACGAATTACTTCTCTCAACTACCCAAAAAGCCTCAATTGCGAATTTTGATTCTGAAATAGTAAGCAGGCAGCCGCTTAGCGAGCTGTCATTTTTTGTCATTGAGACATCCAAAGAATTTGCGTTGTACCTAGTGTAAGATGTGAAATCCCATTGAACATTATAAAAGCAGACCTGAACTGGAAGCAAAGTTCGTCGACCATCAAACACTTCTCTTGGATACCGAAAATGCTGAAAATGCGGATTTTTTCGCTGAAATAGTAAGCCGACAACCCCTTACCTAAAAAGTATAAAACGAAATCCTTAAAAGTTCGTGCACTACCTGGAAGAGGCAACTCATATATACAGGCATATAATCTGTCACGTCACTTTTCTCGACTACCCAAAAAGCCTCAATTGAGAATTTTGATTCTGAAATAGTAAGCAGGCAGCGGATTAGCGAGCTGTCATTTACGATGAGATATCCAACGTATTTGCGTTGTACCTGGTGTCAGATGTGAAATTTCAATGGACATTATAAAAGTCCTGAACTAGAAGCAAAGTTCGTCGACCAACAAACACTTCTCTTGACTACCCAAAATGTCGAAATTGCGGATCTTTTCGCTAAAATAGTAAGCCGACAACCCTTTAGCGAGCTGTCATGTACCTGATGGTGGGTAAAGGAATGCAACCGGTAGATGCAGAATTTTTGCAGAATTAAAGGAAATCCTCAAAAGTTCGTGGACAACCTGTAAGAGGCAACACACATAAATAGTGTCACTAAGACAAGCTGCGAAAAATAGTCAGTGGACTTTAAAATTAAAATTGGTAAATTAATTCTAGAGACACCGTAGTTATATGTATCCCAAAGAATTTCCCTAACTGGAAGCAAAGTTAGCCGCCCACGAATTACTTCTCTCGAGTACCCAAACAGTCACAATTGCGAATTTGATTCTGAAGTAGTAAGTAGGCAGCCACTTAGCGAGCTGTCATTTACGATGAGATTTCCAACGAATTTGCGTTGCACCTGGTGTCAGATGTGAAATCCCATTGGACATTATAAAAGCAGTCCTGAACTAGAAGCAAAGTTCGTCGACCAACAAACACTTCTTATGCCTACCCAAAATGCCGAAATTGCGGATTTTTTCGCTGAAATAGTAAGCCGACAACCATTTAGCGATCTGTCATGTACCTGATGCTGTGTAAAGGAATGCAACCGGTAGATGTAGAATATTTGCAGAATTAACACACATATACAGGCATAAAATCTGTATAGTCAGTGTACTTTAAAATTAACATTGGTAAATTAATTCTAGAGACACCGTAGTTATATGTGTCCCTGGAAGAGGCATTACACATATGCAGGCATATAACATGTCACGTCAGTCACTTAAATAATCAGTGTACTTTAAAATTAACATTGGTAAATTAACATTTTAAGATTGACTAGCAATAAGAAGAAAAATGAATAAAAATCAGTTCACTTCTGGGACTAGAATGAAGAAGTCCAGTAATGACAATAAGACTTATAATTTCATATTAAAACAAAATTGCGGCTACGCCATTCCAATAGGATCCCTTTTTTAAAAAGGATTTTGTGATAAATGCAACTGTACATTCAACAGAAGAAAATTTACATGACCATTTTCTAATAAAGAAAGAAATAGTAAATAAATATAAAACGGAAATAATAATATCAAATTACAAAACAGAAGAATTTAAAACGATTCATGAAAAAACAATAATTTTCATAGCAAAACACGACTTCCCAACAACGGAAGAAATTTTTACAAAATACTTAAAAAAAAGGAAAAATAGGCATATATTCAGATCTACCGTATTATGAGTATAATATAGTGCAAGAAAATTAATTCAATTATACTTTAATAACAAACAAAAAGAATTCTATAAATGCACACTTAGAGCTCAAGATATAGAAAATGAAACGGAAGCTTTCGAATTTCGAACCGTTGTAGAGTATTACAAAAATAGGGAAACCAAATAAGATTGTTGATAACAATGAATTTAATTCAATAAGAATTAAATAACTATTAAGCGGAGAAAATATTGAATTATATTTAACAAAACCAAACAGCCAGACGGGCAACGCAGATGTAGAAAGACTGCATAACTCATTAGCAGAAAAATTTATGATAATATATAAAGCAGAAGTAGAAAACATCAGTTAAACAAATAGTGCAAAGGGCAGTAAGAAATTATAATGACAGGTACCACTCTACTATTAAGTGCACACCTTTTGAAGCGCAAAATAATAAAATAGATTTAAAAATAATAAAAAATAACATAGAAACCACTAACATCAAGATGCTTGATAAATACAACCAAAACAGAGAAAATTATGAAGAAAAAAGAAAAGAGGGGTTTATTAAAAACTATAGAGCAGTCAGACACAAAGAGGTACCAAAGTTTATAAAACGTGATTACACATTTACAGAAGATAACAATGACAACAGGATTGAAGACTGATCAATTACTTGATCAAAACAGATATGCAAGCAATGAAAAAAAAAAATATATATATATATATATATATATATATATATTGTATTATTTAATTTTATAAACAAGTTACTATTCATTAATCAATAGCAACTGTACATACAGCAGAAGAAAATGTATATGACAATTTTCTAATAAAGGAAGAAATAGTAGATAAATATAAAACGCAAATAATATCAAATTCCAACAGAACAATTTAAAACGATTCATGGAAAAACAATAATTTTCATAGCAAAACACGACTTCCCAGCAATCGAAGAAACTTTTACAAAATACTTAAAAAAAGGAAAAATAGTCATTTATTCAGATCTATCGTAATATGAGTATAATATAGTGCAAAAAAAATTAATTCAATTATACTCTAATAACAAACAAATAGAATTTACTAAATGCACACTTAGAGAGCTCAAGATATAGAAAATGAAACGGAAGCTGTAAAACAAATATCTATTTCCCATGTACGAGAGAGTATGCATTCAGGTATTCAAGAGACATATCAACAAAATAAAAAATAAAATATTTTATCCCAAGTTATAAGAATTAATACAGATAGTTATCAATCAATGTGACTTTTGCAAAAAATTAATATATGACAGAAATTCCATCGGATAAGAACCAAGTAATTCACATAGACACATAGGTAATAAAAAATACATATTTTTTAACTATTATAGATAAGTTTTCGAAATTTGCAGCCTTTTACCCACTAAACGATAGGAACCATATAACCATTGTAGAGCAGATCGAAAATCATTTATGTATAACTTTTTTCATTATATATAAACATATATTAATCGATATAAGCATATTTTTAAGCGATTTGTCAGCACTAAAACAAACAAAGTCCATACCTAATGTATACATTTTGAAGAATGATGAGAGATTGAGCAACATTATGAATGCTAAACTGGCGCCAGGATAGTCTAGCAACATTGTAAGATTGACTAGCAATAAGAAAAGTGAATAAAGATCAGTTCACATCAGGGAGTAGAATGAAGAAGTCCAGAAATGACATCAAGACTTTTACAATTTAAAATTAAAACAAAATTCGCGCAGGTCAAATATTCGATAACTATTCGCATTTAATTGTTATCGAATAAAAACATGATTGAAATGCAGTTAATAAATTATATCTCGGACTTTTTAAGAGCTAGAGCCCAAATTTTGTATTTAGTTTTACGTATATTTTATGCAATTTTGATTTTTTTTTTTGGCTCCGATTTTCCCCAAATCCTTACATTTTAAGTTTAGTTGGCAATAGGGCCATTATGTGACGGCGTTTGCATCTCTACCAAGCCAATAGAATATGTAGATCATATGCTGAAAATTTCATTAAAATCCATTAAGTAAAACAGAAGTTATTAAACAAATCGTTTGGCCAATTTGCAAAAGCACATGGCAGCAGCGCCACGCGCACCCATTTTTCCTGTGCGTGTGGACATATAAATGCAAATGCGTGTCTTCTTTTCTACTCGAAGAATCGAAATTGCAATTGAATTGTGCTGAATTATTAGCTGCTACTTAACTTTGAATTTGCAACTGCTCAATTAGTATTGCAGTTGGTAGAGGCGGCGCTCGTATGCAACTAGTTCCAGTATTCGAGACCGGTGGAGATAGTGGTTTTTATTGTTTTAATTTTTTTTAAATTATGAAGTTTCGGTGTTGGTAGAGTTGGTGCAGGTTCGTATTCGAAGCCTGGTCTCGTAATGTCGTTTTTTATTTGTTTATTAATAAACGCAAATAGGATTGGGATCAGGGTATCTCCTAGTCGTGCACCCCGACTAGAGCTTTCTTACTTGTTTTATATTGTCGAATAGCATTTCACATCGGACCCTGGGATTAACGAAAATTCCGTGATATATATATGTTCAGGCATGAACATACTGTAGTATATTTAATAACATATCAATAATACCCGAAGCAATGTAGAGTATTCTACATATAAATGCGTCATATACCTAACATATGATAGTGTATACAAAATACGCATATACGCATTTGTCCCTACGCATAAACATAGGGCGAGCGCATGATCAGCCACAAATTTACGGAAATATTGGTGTGTTTTTTCCATCCAAGGTGCATGATTGCCTCATGTACCTGATTAATTACTGACCTTCTGAAAGTTCGGGGCAGAACTGGCAAGCATCATGTTTTACCTTTTTTTGGATTTTGCGAAACAACAATATCAAGGTCCAGTTGCTTTTCGACAATCAGCCAATTACTTGATTTCCGCTATTTTTACTCGCTTTTCGGAAAATTAATTTATTTTTAACAGTTTCGGACAATTCGGTATCAAGATTGGTAAGGTCAACTTGAATTTAAAGTGTGTTCTCGTTTATAATAACCTGGCTCTATATGTACCAGCATCGCCTATGCCTTTTAACAGCTAACTTACTACATGCTTTTTCTTTTATAAGTGAACAACAACAACACCGCAATCAAAAGAAATTGGTTTAATCCCACCGTGCTGTAACATAGCTCCAGTTGGCTCTGGTACAAAATACTGGTTCACAGTCGGTTGGAACACTCCCTGTTTGCTTGTTGAGTACTTTTTCGAGCATTGATTTGTGAAGAGTTCACGCTGTCTTATCTAGCTAAGGTGCCACGTCGACCTTTTGTTGCATTTTAGTTCTGAGCTCAGCCATTTTATGTCCTGATTTACCACAGAAATGACACTATTATAGACATTTTACTCTTCTTAATGTCAGGTCCAGGTCCAGATTCGTCATCGCGATAGGTAATTCGATATTTTTGAAAGGGGCTGCGTTAATATACTGCCAGTTGTTGTACACCACTTCGAGCCACCTACAAGTGTAGTATCAGAAACAAATTTCGGCAAAGTTACGCCACGAGTCTGCTGTTCTTCAGATTTTGGATTTGTATATTTAAAGTTGTAAAAAGGGACAAGTGATTGCGCAAAAGAGGACTACCGGTAACCAGCGGCAATATAACAGCGATCGATCTTCACAAGCGAGAGCGCACACGCAATATGCAGAAAAATACCACAACCGCGTACGTCTGCATCTGTGCACTTGCTAAGCAAGCAAGTGAAACAACAAGAGAAGATGAAAAATCGAAGAATCGAGCATAAGGAGGAAATGCCAGTTATAATTGTGTGAAAGAACCTTTTTATGAAAAGATTGAACTTTTGATAGTTTATTCGTAAAATTTAAGTCCATGTATAATTATGCTAAGCAGAATATATGTTTATATATATATCTCAAGTAATGTCCTTATTTTATTCTATATTCTTGCCTGACTGTTGATGATGACTCTTGTCTTGCCAAGAATTCACCCATAGGCGCTAAAAATGGCCTGAAAAAGGGTCTGATCCAGTCCAACTGGGTCCAGAATAAAATACAACTTCACATATTAACGATAACTAAAATTACCGCTTATGGAAGTTATCATATTAAAAATAATGTTTTCCAGTCGACTTGATTTAATATATAATTTTTATAAATTCTTATTAAGATATTTAGATAATTAAAACAAAACTTTTAATTACTTTTTTTAGAGATTTTGATGAAACTTCTAACAATTTTACGCTGGAACTAATCATGAACTTAGACTTTCAAGCATTTTCTGAGGATATTCAGGATATATCGAACGCAGCAACAATGGAGTTACAAATTGAAAATGGAATCATGAATATTGCGTCTATATGGAAAAAACAGGGGTTTGAAATGGCATACTCTCGTGATGGGATTTACCGAATTAAAAATGTTGATGAATGTTTCCAACTCCTAGAAGAGCACATAGTTCAGATATCCGGTATGAAAGCCACTCGTTTTGTGGAGCCTTTCATTGATATTGTAGATTATTGGGAAAAAACTTTATCCTATATCAGTGAAACCCTGGAAAAAGCGCTCTCAGTGCAAAGACAATGGTTATATTTGGAAAATATATTTCAAGGCGAAGATATACGAAAACAACTACCTGAAGAGGAAAAAAGATTTGTAGCTATCACAGATGAGTTTCGGTTAATTACAGCTAAAATGTTTGAGGCAAATACTGCCGTAAAAGCTACACATCTACGTGCACCCCCATTTGTACTCAATAGATTTAATCGTATGGATGAACATTTGGAATTGATACAACGCGCGTTGGAAATTTATTTAGAGGCCAAGCGACAACTATTTCCTCGCTTCTATTTTATATCAAATGATGATCTTTTGGAAATATTAGGAAATGCCAAACGTCCCGACTTAGTACAAACGCATTTAAAAAAACTTTTCGATAATTTAAACAAACTAGAGCTCAGGCGAGTTGGAAAGGCTTTGAGTAGGTGGCAAGCAACTGCTATGTATTCTGATGACGGTGAATGTGTAGAGTTCTTACAGGTTTTATACATAGATGGTCCGTCAGAACGTTGGTTAAATCAGATTGAAGACTATATGATTGCGGTTATGAAAGAACAATTAAAATTAGCACGAGGATCATTAAAAAAGTTAATCGGCAATAGGGAGAAATGGATATCTCTTTGGCCAGGGCAAATGGTGTTAACGACAGCACAAATTCAGTTTACAACAGATTGCACTCGCAGCCTTATACATTGCAAAATGGTTGACCAAAAGAAACCACTTCGCAAACTTAAACGAAAGCAAATAAAAGTACTCCTTAAACTATCCGAAATGAGTCGTAAAGATTTATCAAAAATAATGCGTCTAAAAGTAAACACTCTCATCACACTGGAAATACATGGTCGAGATGTTCTTGAGCGCATGTACAAAGCAAACTGTAAGGATATTGGTCATTTTGAATGGTTTTCACAATTACGCTTTTATTGGCATCGTGAATCAGAGTTATGTGTAATTAGACAGACAAACACGGAGCAATGGTATGGTTACGAATACACTGGCAACTCTGGGAGATTAGTAATTACACCATTGACTGATCGCTGTTATATCACATTAACGACAGCTCTGCATCTACATAGAGGTGGAAGCCCGAAAGGTCCTGCTGGTACAGGTAAAACCGAAACGGTGAAAGATCTTGGTAAAGCAATAGGCCTGTGGGTGATAGTAACAAACTGTTCTGAAGGTTTAGATTTTAAAAGTATTGGAAAAAATTTCTCTGGTCTTGCGCAAAGTGGATGTTGGGGCTGCTTTGATGAATTCAACCGAATTAACATTGAAGTCCTGTCTGTAGTGGCTCAACAAATTATGTCTATAATGGCAGCTCTTTCCGCTAATGTAAAAGAATTTCTTTTTGAAGGACAGACAATTAAATTAAAGAGTACTGTCGGACTGTTTATAACGATGAATCCTGGCTATGCTGGTCGAACGGAATTGCCAGATAACTTAAAGTCTATGTTCCGGCCAATTTCTATGATGGTTCCGGATAATATTATAATTGCAGAAAATCTACTTTTCTCGGATGGATTCACGAATACTCGAAGTTTGGCTAGAAAAGTGTTTACACTTTATGAATTAGCGAAACAACAACTTTCTAAACAGTACCATTATGATTTTGGTCTTCGTTCTATGGTAGCGTTATTACGTTATGCTGGACGCAAACGTAGGCAGTTACCCAATACAAATGAAGAGGAAATTGTGTATCTTGCAATGAAAGACATGAATGTTGCACGATTTACCGCAGCCGATTTACCGCTTTTTACTGGAATAATGTGCGACATATTTCCAGGCGTAAGTCTTCCACAGATTGATTATAATGATTTTAATATTGCCATTTATGAAGAATTCAAAGATAATGGTCTACAAGCTATACAAATTGCGGTGAAGAAAGTTATTGAACTTTTTGAAACAAAAAACTCAAGACACTCAGTTATGATTATAGGCGATACAGGAACTGCAAAATCAGTTACTTGGCGAGCATTGCAAGGAGCATACTGTAGAATGAATGCACAGCGTTTTCAAGGTTGGGAGTCGGTAGTTGTGCATCCTGTTAATCCTAAAGCCCTAAACCTCGCTGAGTTGTATGGCGAGTATAATTTAAGTACTGGAGAGTGGCTGGATGGCGTTCTCAGCTCAATAATGAGAATTATTTGCGCTGACGAGGATCCAATGCTAAAGTGGCTTTTATTCGATGGACCAGTTGATGCTGTCTGGATTGAGAATATGAATTCTGTGATGGACGATAATAAGTTACTTACTCTTATAAATAGTGAACGAATAACAATGCCGCCGCAAGTTTCATTACTATTTGAAGTGGGAGACTTAGCGGTTGCTTCTCCAGCAACTGTATCACGTTGTGGTATGGTATATAACGATTATAATGACTGGGGTTGGAAGCCATATGTGGACGCTTGGTTGCAAAAACAAAAAATTAAGGCGTATGCGGATTTCTTGCGCATTCATTTTGAGTCAATGCTGCCAAATTTACTTGAGTATAAACACGTGCGTTGCAAAGAACCTGTTAAGACAAATGAGTTAAATGGAATAATGTCTTTGTGCAAACTTCTTGAAGGTTTTGGGACGAAGCAAAATGGTATTAATCCACAAAATTTAGAAGTATTAGAAGAAATGACAAAGCTGTGGTTCATGTTTTCATTGGTATGGTCAATTTGTGCAACTGTTGACGAGGATAGTCGACTTAAACTTGATACTTATATCCGAGAAATTGAAAGTTGTTTCCCTATTAAGGACACAGTCTTTGACTACTTTGTAGACCCAAATGAAAGAGTATTTGTGCCGTGGGAGAGTAAACTATCAGATACCTGGCGTTATGATGACAGGTTAGTATGTGTATTAATATATAAATAATTTAATGTAATATTATTTATTTTAGCTCTCCTTTTTATAAGATAATTGTTCCCACTGGAGATACCATAAGATATGAGTATATCGTATCAAAACTTCTAATTGAAGAGCACCCAGTGTTGATAGTTGGTAATGTTGGAACTGGCAAATCATCAACTGCAACAAATGTCATGGAAGCTTGCGATAAAAATAAATTTTGCGTCCTATATGTTAATATTTCCGCTCAAACGACAGCAGCTGGTCTTCAGGCTACGATAGAAAACCGTACGGAAAAACGGACAAAAACACAGTTTGTACCTTTTGGAGGAAAAAGAATGATCTGCTTTATGGATGACTTTAATATGCCTGCTAAGGACACGTACGGTTCTCAGCCGCCCCTGGAGCTCATAAGACAATGGATCGATTATAAATACTGGTTCAATCGTAAAACGCAGCAAAAAATTTATGTACTTAACACTTTGTTGATGGCGGCGATGGGGCCACCTGGTGGCGGACGACAGGTTGTCTCACCAAGGACTCAAAGTAGATTTGTTCTTTTAAATCTCACATTTCCAACTCAAGAAACAATAACACGAATATTTGGTACAATGCTTAAACAGAAACTGGAACGATTTACAAGTGATATTCGCGAAATTTGGCTACTTCTTACGCAATCAACAGTTTATCTCTATACAGTTATTATTGGAAAAATGCTACCAACCCCCAATAAATCGCACTATCTCTTTAACCTTCGAGACATTTCTAAAGTATTTCAGGGGTTGTTGAGGGCATCTCCAGAGCTTCAGACAACAAGATCAAATTTTCTTCGTCTTTGGATACATGAATGCTTTAGAGTATTTAGCGATCGACTAGTTGATGATGCAGATCAAGATTGGTTTATTAACACTATAAATGAAACATTAGGTCAATATTATGAGGTAACTTTTCACAGTCTATGCCCATCAAAACAATCGCCACTTTTTGGTGAGTTTGCTCACCCTCAAGGATTCTATGAGGATTTAAAATTAGATAACCTACGTTTGTTTATGATTAGTCAGTTGGACGAATACAACAATTTTCCAGGAATGGCTCGCATGAACCTCGTATTCTTTAAAGAAGCTATTGAACATGTAGTTCGCATAATACGTGTTATATCTCAGCCTCGTGGACATATTTTAAATATTGGTATAGGAGGATCCGGTCGTCAAGTACTTGCTAAACTAGCTGCTTTTATTTTAGAAATGGGAATCTTTCAAGTTGAAGTTTCTAAAAAATACAAAGTCGGAGATTTACGTGAGGACTTGAAAAGCCTTTATAAGTTAACAGGAATTAAGCAAAGGCTACATATATTTATTTTTAGTAGTGAGCAGGTAGCAGAACTATCATTTTTGGAAATAATAAATAATATGCTCACTAGCGGAGAGATAAATTTATTTAAATCCGACGAATTTGATGAACTAAAGTCTGACTTAGAGCGACCAGCAAAAAAGGCTGGGATTGAACTGAATACGGAAGCATTATATTCATTTTTTATGCTAAATATAAGAGATTTCATGCATATAGTTCTCTGTTTTAGTCCCGTTGGAGAAAATTTTAGAAACTATATACGTCAATATCCAGCTTTGTTAAGTGCAACAACTCCCAATTGGTTTAGACTTTGGCCTCAAGAAGCCTTGTTAGAAGTAGCATGTCATTTTCTGAAGGGTTTTCAACTAAATGCGCCAGTTCCCGGAAAAGATGATAAGAAAGATCGTGATAGTTTGGTTGAAACAACTGAAAACGTTCTTCATCGGGATATACCACAGGCATTTTCAACTATGCACTCGAGTGTTACAAAAATTTCACAGCTTATGCTGGAAGAAGTCAAACGATTTAATTATGTTACGTCTCCAAATTACTTGCAGTTGGTAAGTGGTTTTAAAGATCTTCTTGAAAGAAAAAGGTTAGAAGTATCAACCGCTGCTAATCGCTTACGAAACGGATTGTCCAAAATTGAAGAAACTCAGGAAAAAGTGACATTGATGTCAGATGAATTAAAAATAAGTTCAGAGCAAGTAAAATTACTTGCTAAGGAATGTGAAGAATTTATTGCTATGATCGAAATACAAAAATCCGAAGCCACGGAACAAAAAGAGATTGTTGACGCAGAAGCTGTCATTATTAAACGTGAGGAAATAATATGTTTAGACTTAGCTGCAACTGCACGGGCAGACTTGGAAGTTGTTTTGCCTATGATTGATGCTGCAGTTAAAGCTTTAGACGCTCTGAATAAAAAAGACATTGCTGAAGTAAAGTCGTATGGGCGCCCACCTATGAAAATTGAAAAAGTAATGGAAGCCGTGTTGATATTAATTGGAAAGGAGCCCACTTGGGAAAATGCCAAGAAAGTACTTAGTGAATCCACCTTTTTAAATGATTTAAAAAATTTTGATCGAGATCATATCTCAGAAAAAACACTTAAGCGTATAGCATTATATACAAAAAATCCTGAATTGGAACCAGACAAAGTAGCAGTTGTTTCAGTTGCATGTAAGTCATTAATGTTATGGATTATGGCTATAGAAAACTACGGAAAAGTTTATCGTATCGTTGCACCCAAACAAGAAAAATTAGATAATGCTATGAGATCTTTAGAAGAAAAACAAGCAGCATTGGCTGCCGCCAAAAAAAAACTTGAGGAATTGCAAGCAGTCATAGAGGAGCTTTATCGACAATTAAATGAAAAAACCGACCTGCTTAATGAATTGCGTGCAAAGGAAGAACGGTTACGAAAACAATTAGAACGAGCTATTATTTTGGTTGAATCATTGTCAGGGGAACGGGAGCGTTGGATAGAAACAGTAGCTCAATTAGACGTTGCCTTTTTAAAATTGCCAGGAGACTGTTTGCTATCTATTGCATTTGTGACATACTTGGGTCCATTTGATACAAAATATAGAGAAGATTTGCTTAATAAGTGGAGACAGCTTATTAAAGACTTAGTTATACCATCCACATCTGAACTGAAGCTTACGGTTTTTCTCTGCGATGCCGTTTCTATTCGAGAATGGAATATTCAAGGGCTTCCAGCCGATGACCTAAGCACAGAAAACGGAGTTATTGTAACTCAGGGAAGTAGATGGCCACTAATAATTGATCCACAAATGCAAGCAAACAATTGGATTATGAAAATGGAGGAACATAACCAGCTTATTATTATTGATTTGGGTATGACAGATTATCTTCAACAAATTGAACTTTCTATTAAAGAAGGGTTTCCTGTGTTGCTCCAAAATGTTGGAGAAAGCCTGGACCAGGCTATATATCCTATACTTCGTCGCAGTTTTACAATACAAGCTGGAGAAAAACTTATAAAATTTAATGACAAATATATATCTTACAACGATAAATTTCGATTTTATATTACAACTAAGATATCAAATCCGCACTATCCACCCGAAATATCATCCAAAATGACCTTAGTGAATTTTGCATTAAAACAAGATGGGTTGGAAGCTCAGCTGTTAGGTATTATTGTTCGTAAAGAAAAACCTGCTCTGGAAGAACAAAAAGATGACCTAGTTTTAACTATCGCACGTAATAAAAGAACACTTATTGATCTAGATAATGAAATTTTACGCCTGTTAAATGAAAGTAGAGGATCGCTTCTCGATGATGATAAATTGTTCTCAACGTTACAAAAGTCGCGACAAACATCTGTTTTAGTAAAGGAATCATTAAGTATCGCCGAAATTACAGAAATAGAGATTGACGCAGCGCGACAAGAGTACAAACCCGCATCTGTACGCGCTGCTATACTATTTTTTGTATTAACAGACATGTCTAAGATTGACCCAATGTATGTTTTTTCTCTGGCTGCATATATTTTATTATTTACGCAATCCATCGAGCGCAGTCCACGAAACCAATTTGTACATGAGCGAATTCATAATATCGATGAATATCATACTTATTCTGTTTATAGAAATACCTGCCGTGGTCTTTTTGAAAGACATAAGCTGCTTTTTTCCATTCACATGACGGCGAAAATACTTTCAAACGCTGGAAAACTTGTCGAAGAAGAATATGATTTCATACTCAAAGGAGGCATTGTTCTCGATAAACAAGGGCAGGCTCCTAACCCAGCCAAATGTAAATATTGTATATATAGTTGCACTAAGTTGCGTTTATTATTTAACTTACTTTTTAGTTGTTTTTATGTTATGAAAAAATAAATTTTCTATAAGCACTGAAAAATTGAAATAATTGCAAATATTTTATTTTTAATCTTAAAATTTTTGACAGGGTGGATTAGTGAACAAAATTGGGATAATATAACCGAGCTGGACAAAATACCAGGCTTTCATGGTATTATAGATTCATTTGAATCAAATTTTAAATTATGGAATGGTAAGTTAAATTTTGAGATACGTTTTTAATTTTTAAAAATTTAATCTAATTGTCCTTAGCTTGGTATGCAACTGCGTTCCCTGAGCAGGAAGATTTAATTGGAGAATGGAATGATAAACTTACTGATTTTCAGAAAATTTGTGTAGTTCGTTCACTACGACCGGATCGAATCAGTTTTTGTATGACTCAATTTATTATCAGTAAGTTGGGCCCACGCTATGTGGAACCACCAGTTCTAGATCTAAAGGCTGCATTTGATGAATCCATTTCTCAGACCCCACTGATATTTGTTTTATCACCGGGAATAGATCCAACTCAATCTTTGATAGCTCTTTCAGAAACAGTCAAAATGTCTCAAAGAATGTTTTCATTAAGTTTGGGTCAAGGCCAGGCACCTGTAGCTACAAAACTAATAATGGATGGTATCAAAGATGGCAATTGGGTATTTCTTGCAAATTGCCATTTATCACTAAGTTGGATGCCAACACTTGATAAAATGATAGCAACTATGCAATCAATAAAGTTACATAAAAAGTTTAGACTCTGGCTAAGTTCTAGCCCTCATCCCGACTTTCCTATATCAATATTAGAAACAAGTATAAAAATGACTACTGAACCTCCACGTGGAATTAAGGCCAATATGAAGAGGCTTTATAACAATGTAAATGTTGGAAACATGGACGTTTCCAAAGAACCTAGTAAATACAAAAAACTTCTTTTCTCACTATGTTTTTTCCATACAATTCTCTTGGAGCGAAAAAAATTTCAACAACTAGGGTGGAACGTAGTTTACAGTTTTAATGATTCCGATTTTGAAGTCTCTGAAATCTTATTGCTTTTATATTTAAATGAATACGAAGAAACACCGTTTAATGCATTAAAATATTTGATAGCTGGAGTAAATTATGGAGGACACGTTACTGATGATTGGGATCAGAGACTTTTATCTACATATATAAATCAATTCTATAACGATCAAGCATTAAAAACGCGCAAGTTTCGGTAAGTGATTTTATTGACAAACTCAATAACAAATATTTTCCATTACCATTGGAATGCCATTTTTTCTTTAAATTGTATGCTATTTTTCTATTGTATTTATGTAATCCGATAATTAATAATAATTACATGTTTTTCATAGTCCGAACGTAGACCTTGTAACTGTTATTAATTGGTTTCGGTCCACAATTGTCGTAACTCTCTAAATACTATAAAAACTGTATTTGTAAATAAATTTGCAAACATTTTGTTCTCAAATTATGTTTGAAATGGTACATATTTTAAGAAAATTAGATTGAAAATTACCTCGGGCATATATAGGTTTTTATACTTTTATACTTTTTATCATATAATTAAAGTTATAAATATTAGCAATCAGTAGTTTACCACTCATACCAAACCTTTATTTATCATCCTCGTCCTTTAAGTTCTATCTTTGCTTAATTGACTCACGTAGATTATAGAAATAAAAACTTAAATTAATTTAGAAATAATTTACTTTATACTGACTCGTTCAATAAAATAAGAAGAGCCAGTTCAACCACGCCGCATCCCAGGGACCAACCCATTACGAGCGCCGCCTCTACCAACGCAGCCACTGCATGGTTTTCTTACAAGGAAAGTAATTTGAAGTTAAATAGCACCTAATCATTCAGCACAATTCAATCGCAATTTTAATTCTTGGAATAGAAAAGAATACACGCATTTGAATGTATTTGTGCACACGGATAGGACAAATGAGTGCGCTTGGCGCTGCTGACATATACTTTTGCAAATTGGCCAAACGATTTCTTACGAACTTCTGTTTTACTTAATGGATTTTAATGAAATTTTCAGCATATGATCTAAATATCCTATTGGATTGGTTGAGATGTAAACGCCTTCACATAATGGCCCTAGGTCCAACTAAACTTAAATTTTAAGAATTTGGGGAAATTTGGAGCCAGTATCCAAAATCCAACAAAAACCAAAATTGCATAAAATATACGCAACCGTAGGGAAAATGAAGAATTTAGTGAAAGTGAGCGACATAGAAATAGACAAAGAAACGAAGTTCACAGGAACAACGCTATCAATAGAGGTTTAGGTCAAAGCCAAAATACCCTTCTACGTGCAGCTTTACGCACAAGTGCCCAGACTAGACAGGTTGAGCAATTAGCTGAGACTTTGCGCCGATCGATATGCATACAAGACCCAGTTTATAGGGCAATCGAACAGAGACAAAATACTGAGAACCACGCAACAATACGAGCCAATTCTCCCATTAGACAAGAGGAGCAATTTGCTGACACTTTGCGCCGATCGAGACGCAGATAAGACCCAGTTTATAGGGCAACCGAACGGAGACAAAATACTGAGGACCACGTGACAAGACGAGCCAATTCTCCCATTAGACAACAGGAGCAATTGGCTGACACTTCGCGCCGATCGAGACGCAGACAAGACCCAGTTCATAGGGCAGGCGAACAAGGACGAGACACTGCACGACGTGCTCGACGAAGAAATGACATTGGACGGCGTCTGCTACAAAGGGTAAGAGATAGGGACTAAAGATCGCCGGTTAGATACGATTCTATTCGTAGGATAATTGAGCAGGCACGTAACACAAGTGCAAGACGAAGTGCTCGCATTCAGGCACGACAGGGAACTTTTGACGCCAATAGAAGTTTAACACAGCGAGTTAGCCAATATCGTAATAATATTGAAAATAGGATATCTGAGAATAGGCGTAATGCGACCAGAAACAGGATAGAACGAGCTAATGCCTTAATTAGAAACAGATCCCAAACTATTAATAGTAGTCTTGATGGTCTGATATCCGTTTTTAATAAAACGGTAAAGCTTTATAGGAATCACCAGGCTATCATCATTTTCGTCTGACGAAGGTCAGAATTATAAGAAGTTAATTAGAAATAATATTTCTATTCGCTTGCGTAAGTACAGCGCCACTCACGGCATTACAGTGGCAAACGCTCTTAACTAAGAAAATATAGATCATTTGGTTCGCCATGACGATGGCTATAGAGTTTTAAAATGCATTAGGACCTCGCCTGCTCACTGGGAAGCAGAGAAGAAAAAAGTAATGGCTATGATTAGGCAGTTTGGTCTTCCGAATTTCCCGACACTTCCGAAGAAGTCTCAGGCAGCTTAGTTTTTGACAACAAAGGCCGTCTAATTAGAGCCGACCCTGTTACGTGTGCTAGGTATTTTAATATTCGGTATAGGCAGGTTTTAAAACTAATGCAGTCATCATGTTACAAAGTTTTATTGGCTGAAAGATGCCCCCAAGCTTGATTCGACCGATGAGTCAAGCCTTTTTCGTGTAAAATCGTGCTCGGATGTAGCTCCGTATTTGCAGTATCAAATACGGAGCTACAGAAGTCAGGGCTCAATAAATTTGTAGATTCGGTATTCCATACCCTCCTATGCTCCAAACAGAGATTTTATTCCCATTAGAGGAGAATGTTCAAAATCTAGATGAGCATCGTAGAAATTTTAAAAAAGTTCAGGGCTTGGAGAATTCGTTTGATCAAGAATCTATGGAATTTCTCAATAATTTCGACAACTTTTTGTCCCACGGTGACCTAAATCTTAGCGATGAGTGCTATATTAATGCACTTAGGTTTAGGATTAAGAAGCCAAAAGTATATTTAAAGCATTCATTCGCTACAATTAAACTTAACGCTTATAATAAGCACCTTCTGCAGCTGCAGCGAGCTAACATAGATATACAATTTATCCCTATGCTTGCTGAAGTTATGTTGTTAATTATATTAACAAGTCCCAGAGAGGAATTTCAAAACTAATGCGTGAAGCTGTTAGTGAGATTAGCAGGGGCAATGTAACAAACGAAAGTTACAGTACATAGGGTACAAATATATTTCGGGCATTGAAAAATCTGCCCAGGAAGCCGTTTACTGCTGTTTAGGAATGCACTTGTCAGAAAGCAGTAACGCTAAAGTATACATTAATACTTCATTACCAGAGCATCGGGTTAGAATGCTTAAGTCTAAGCAACAGTTAGAAAATTTATCCGATGACTCTACTGGCATATTTTTATTAGGTTTTTTAGACCATTATGTTCAGCGCCCTGCGGCTTTAGAAACTTTATGCTTGGCTGATTTTGCTACTTTTTATAGTTTTAGCAAGCAGCATAGTGGCACTCGCCAATTAAATGTACATGAAGAATTACTAACATCCCAAAGGTTAGTTTTTGACCTTCGCAATGGTAGTGGTTTTGTGAAGAAAATACGTACTCCCAGTATAATTAGGTATAGGAGATTCAATATTAATGGAGAGACGAGGAGGCAGAGCTAGTTATGAGGGACTGCGAATCGTTTTGTAGCCACAATCAAAAATTAATTGATACAAACCGTAGGAAATATAATAGTTTAGCTGATAGTGAGGTAGTAGATGATAGGTTTAAAGTTTTATGGTTGTCAGAAATAGATCCAAGAATTAATGTTTTAAACATTAATGGAGGAGAGAATTGGATCAGGGGTTAGAAAATACCAATGTCCGAATGATTAAGATTCCTGTTTTGTTTTCTCCAGATAAAATTCAAGATATTGTTAGGTCTTTAAATTTAAAGCAGACTTTACACATGTTTTGCATAATGTGAAAAGTAAGTCAATATTTTATGAATTCGTTGGAGGTAGTGCTGGAGTCAGAAAAAGCCGACTAATCGCCTCCATTTGTCAAGCATTATCCCATTTATATAATAGTAGGCCTGTGAGTAATGTCTCATCTAAAATCTTACTCTGTGCCCCAACAGGTAAAGCTGCTTTCCGAATTAGTGGTTTGACACTACATTCTATTTTCTCTCTACCAGTTAACCAATCTGGTTCTGATTTGAGCGCACTAAGTGATGACTTGGTTAATACTTTGCATTCAAGGTTAATAGACCTTAAACTTATTATAATAGATCAAATATCTATCATAGGTTTTGGGGATTTACGACAGTTGTCACCAGTAGCCAATCGTTGGATTTTCGAATCCAATTCTCATGATCCCTACAGCTATAGCTATAGCTTTAGGTCGTCCGAAACACACTGTAGAACCTTTTGAAAACAATGCCAAATATATGAATACGGTCATCAGGTATTTTGATGCAAATAAATTTCGATGCATCCAACGCTCCAAATGTTTTCTGGATGCAATTTTCAGAGGACAGTGTGTTCGTACTCACTGTCTCAAAGTGTACGCATCGTACAGAATCTTCATGGGCCCCATTCAAAAAATCATTAGAAATTTCCAATATAGGAAAAATGAGCAAGTATCCATTGACCGCAAGCAGTTTCCAGTTGTCCACACTTGCTGTCGAATGCACCGTGCTGCAATATACGTAGCTTTTAGTAGGGCAACAACAGCTTTGGGGTTCTTTATTATGGGAGATTTTATCCCTCCAAATCCTCCAAAAAATTACGTACTGAAAAACGGCTTCGATCACATTACGATCACTTAATTGACAGTTGAATCTTAGTTATCTTTTACATAATACTCAGAGTATTAACTGTCATATTGAAGACATTCGATATGACAGATTGATGTTGCAGTCGTCCGTTCTATTTTCGTTGAAGCGTGAACATATTTAAACAAAAATGTTAATCTTGAATGCGAGATGGTACCTAACGCAATACGACCTAAGAGAGGAATCATCATTTATGCTAGGAATACAATTTTAAATAATATAACTAGATGCTTGAGCGCCAGGAAAATAAATGGATCTTCAGTTTCAGAATATGCCATATTTAGGCATAAATCGTTAAGCTTTGTAGTTTCTACAAAAGTCCGTCTCCATTTGTGACCAGCGATTGCCTTATTTTAGGAGATCTTAATCTGTGTTTGAGCAGATTTGAATCGGCTAGGATTTTATAGAATTTAGATTTGAAAACCCCTACCACCAATTGTAATTCGCTCATTGGTGGGGCGTCTATTTGTCTAGTGAATATATTAGCGCTAGGACTTTTGAAACAGTTTATAGTTACAACAGTAATATTTCATTAAGTATTCAGGATAGGGAAGTTTAGTGTAAATATTTATAAATTTATATGTAAAGAAGTATTTTATTTAATATTATTAAATATATTCAGTATTATTATTTAAAATGATAAACATTCAGGGTATTTTCTAGTCGAGCACTCTCGACTAGAGTTTTCTTACTTGTTTTAGCATAATATATAACCTCTATAGGCTTTTGGTTTGTGGCTGAATGTATGGTTCGGTTGTATGTTACCGTTGCCCTCATAATAAGTTTTGTCGTGTCGGAGGACATCTTGCCCATTCTAAAAGCCCTCGCAATGTCACCTAGAGTGCTGTGGAAACGTTCCACTTGCCCATTCGAGCTCCTGTGAAGTGGGGGTGCATTGACAACATCTATGTTATGAAATAATGTGATAGTTTCCGAGTTAAAGGAAGCTTCGTTGTCACAATATATTGTTTTCACTTCTGGGAAAAAATTTATCAGTTGGATAATGGGTACTTTTATGTCCACTATTGTGCGGGACGACAGTGGTTGTACCACGGCAAATTTTGAAAATTTGTCGACACAGGTAAGGAAAAGTTTCTTGTCTGTGGAGTATATGTCTATATGTAACATTTCGCGGTATTGGGGTCATCCCCATTTCCTGTTTTTGTGGGTGCCTGTCATACTTTGTTCTGGTGTATGTTTTGCAGTTTATACCGGCCTCATTTGCCATTTTAGACATATTCGGAAAGTAATATTCACGGAGAATTTGTTTTACATTTTCTTGTGCTGCCCTGTGGGCTCTGTGTTCGACTGCGATTATTTCTAACTGGTCATATTTGTTAGTAATGTCTTCCACCATGTTCTTACAGTGCCAAAATTTTGTAGCAGGGTAATTTAATACCAAGTCGTGTTGGCCACAGGCTAAAGTCGGCAAATCGCAATGTATTGCATTTACAACGTCTGCGACAATGAGTGGTTTCAATGTTTCGAAAAGACTATTCTTATCTGTGAAGTGAATAATGTGACGGATCTTTTTACCAAAAAGTATAAGGTCTTGTTTCCATTCGAACTGTGCTTCTTCTAAAAGAATTTGGTTTTTGAAGTAGTTAAGTGGTTTTTCGGTTGTCTCGACCGTGTAGGTCAGTGAAAGTTCGCTATGAACAGTAGCAGCGTTAGATTGGGGTTCATTTTCTAAGGCATTCACGTTTTGCCTTGATAGGGCATCCGCAACTAAATTTTCCTTCCCTGGTTTGTAGAGCACTTTCGCATTGTGTTCGTTAATAAGAGATTTGCATCTTTTGATATTGTCGTTAGTATTTCTGTCCGAGACAGAGAAGGTAAGGGGTTGGTGATCGGTGAAGATGTTAATCTCCCTTGTGCCATATAGATAGTTTTGTAACTTGCCTAATGCCCATACGATGCTCAATAGCTCTCTTTCGTTAATGGCATAGTGTGCCTCGCTTTGTTTTAAAGCTCGTGAAATCATGGTGATCGGTCTACCCCCTTGGGATAGAACCGCGCCGATGCCATCCATTGAGGCATCAGTGGTCAGGTCAAAAGGCTGTTTGAAATCTGGATACATGAGCATGACATCTTCTGATGCCAAAATGTTTCGCAGATTTTCAAATGTATTGCGTTGGGATTGGTTGAATTCAATTTCGACTTTTTTGGATCTATGTTTGCTGACAGAGCCATTTTCTCCTTTAAGGATGTTAGTTAAGGGCTTTGCTATTGATGCGAAATTCCTGATAAACCCTCTATAGTAACTAGCGAGGCCGAGAAATGACCGGAGACTAAACAAATTTTTTAGCTCGGGGTACTCTTGTATAGCTTTGACCTTCTCGGGGTCAGTCTTGGCACCACCTCTAGCATCTATAAATCCTAAAAATTCTACGCTCTCTTTGAGGAATTTCCTTTTTTTCCTGAGCTACTCTCATGTTGGCTTCACACAGGCATTTTAATACCGTGTCGATATGGCGAACATAATCGGTACAATTTACTTGGAATCCCTCATCCAACGGAGTTGCAACTGGTCTACAATAGCCCATACCATGAGTTTGCAATAATTCCTTGATGTATTGCGAATGGCCTATGGTAATAGGCCCAAGCTCATCTATGCGCATCACTTTCATGCCTAAAAAATGTTCAGGCACGCCTTTGTCGATACATGATGCTAACCAGGTCCTCTTTGGATTGACATGGTATAAGTAAATCGTCAACATATACCAGGATTAACGACAAATTATCCTTCCCTATATGTTGTGTAGAGACAGGGCTCTTTTTCGCAGGCAACGAAACCCAAACTACTCAGGACATCATTTAGTTCTGTGTTCCATTCCCTTCCTGATTGTTTCAATCCATGTATCGGCCTAAGCTGGTTGAGCCCGATCAATGTACCCTTGTGGTTGCTTCATGAACATGGTTGGCCATTAGTGCGTCATATTCCCGTTTCATCGCATCGCACCAATCTGATGCATGAACACTATTCAACGCCTTCTCATATGATTATGGAATCTTCACGTTGCTGGCAACCAGAGCCCCAAGTACATTGTGCTGCTTTCGAGATCGGCCTGGCTTGCCGGTTCGTATCAGCCTTGGTCTGCCAGGACCAATGCGAGGAACTTTCACAATTGTGTCCTTGCTTACTTTGTCTTTGCGATCTCCATCGCTGCTGCGTCCAGCGCTGCTGTCCCGTTCGCTGCTGCGCCCATGACTGCTGTCCCGATCGCTGCTGCGTCCAGCGCTGCCAGAGTCATCACTCCCGCTACCAGGCTGCATGTTAACATTAGATGGTGGCAACATATGCACAAATCAATCCTTGTCATCTTGGGTCTCGTTGAAAAGAACATCTCACTTCTCACGTGGTGAGATATTGGGCTGTACAAACGATAGCCTTTCCTTCTACCGAATACCTAATCATCCGATATTCCTTGCCATTTGGCTGCAGTTTCAAAAAATCATTAGAAATTTCCAGTATAGGAAAAATGAGCAAGTATCCATTGACCGCAAGCAGTTTCCAGTTGTCCACACTTGCTGTCGAATGCACCGTGCTGCAATATACGTAGCTTGTAGTAGGGCAACAACAGCTTTGGGGTTCTTTATTATAGGAGATTTTATCCCTCCAAATCCTCCAAAAAATTACGTACTGAAAAACGGCTTCGATCACATTACGATCACTTAATTGACAGTTGAATCTTAGTTATCTTTTACATAATACTCAGAGTATTAACTGTCATATTGAAGACATTCGATATGACAGATTGATGTTGCAGTCGTCCGTTCTATTTTCGTTGAAGCGTGAACATATTCAAACAAAAATGTTAATCTTGAATGCGAGATGGTACCTAACGCAATACGACCTAAGAGAGGAATCATCATTTATGCTAGGAATACAATTTTAAATAATATAACTAGATGCTTAAGCGCCAGGAAAATAAATGGATCTTCAGTTTCAGAATATGCCATATTTAGGCATAAATCGTTAAGCTTTGTAGTTTCTACAAAAGTCCGTCTTATCCAGTCCAACGGTTTATTTCAGATTCTCGGGAGCTATTTCTGTAGTATCCATTTGTGACCAGCGATTGCCTTATTTTAGGAGATCTTAATCTGTGTTTGAGCAGATTTGAATCGGCTAGGATTTTATAGAATTTATATTTGAAAACCCCTACTACCAATTGTAATTCGCTCATTGGTGGGGCGTCTATTTGTCTAGTGAATATATTAGCGCTAGGACTTTTGAAACAGTTTATAGTTACAACAGTAATATTTCATTCAGGATAGGGAAGTTTAGTGTAAATATTTATAAATTTATATGTAAAGAAGTATTTTATTTAATATTATTAAATATATTCAGTATTATTATTTAAAATGATAAACATTCAGGGTATTTTCTCTTCGAGCACTCTCGACTAGAGTTTTCTTACTTGTTTTAGCATAATATATAAGTTAACAAGTAACCCTCGCTTGTTAGAGACTTAGTATTTAAGCTACCCTCGCATGCGCATTCCGCTGACACATCAGAGTCAGCGCAATGCCCCGACACAAAGTCAGTTCTGGAAACATGATACTTGACATTGCGCAAGTAGATTTGTTTATCAGTTATGCTGAGCCGGCATTGCCGGCTATGGGCTTTGTGTGGCTTTTGCTCTAGCTTAGCTTTGACTTCAGTTTCAAGTCAATTTTGTATTCAGTTTAATTTGGAATAAAGAAGACACAACTAGTCTTGAATTATACTCCGGCACCAAGCCGTATTTTTGTTATTTAATTGATACATTGCTGAGCCACAAGGCCGGTAATTAATAAAGGAAACAAAGTAAAGTTTCCCACCATAATCTTCCTAATTTGGAATTACTAGTGAGTCATCGCTGGAACGTCGCCAGAACAATCGGAGGACGACGTTGGACATCGCGGGATCACAACTTAATAACTGGCGCCCAACGGAAATTTAATAACTGGCTAGGAACGTCTCAGAACATGTAAGTTCATCAAGTATTAATTTCAAGTCAGTTTTAAAACAAAAGATCATTTACCTTGCCAAAATACACCCACGTTTAACAA
Source organism: Drosophila hydei (assembly GCF_003285905.1). NCBI lineage: Eukaryota > Metazoa > Arthropoda > Insecta > Diptera > Drosophilidae > Drosophila > Drosophila hydei. The sequence goes on from NW_022045760.1 coordinate 39,506, forward strand.
CTGCCCTAAACAATATTTTGGCTAATGAGCCGTTTTGACGCAAATAGGCATATCAAAACAGAAGACCCTAGCGACGAAGAGTGGGATACAGAACCCAATCAGTTAGTCAACCAAGAGCAGAATCTAGACAGTATGAATCCCGAACAGGTCCAAGCCATGATAGAAAACGCTTTACAGCTTCAGGAGATAAGGCACCGGGGAGAGTTGAATCAGCTACAACAGCAAATAAATAGTTTGCGCATAGAAGCGCCACAGGTAGAAACATACCAAAGAATAGAGGTAGATCAAAACATTCGATGTGACCTACCACTTGACATAATAAAATCAGTACCCTATTTCGACGGCGTGGCAGACGAATACGTAGCATGGAGGCAATCTGCCACTGATGCTTACGAATTATTCAAGCCCTTTGTGGGCAGCGCTAATTTCTACCAAGCGGTAACAATAATTCGGAATAAAATCCGAGGACCAGCTAGAGCGCTGTTAGTCTCACACAATACTGTGTTGAACTTTGACGCAATCATAGCTAGATTAGATTGCACTTATTCCGACAAAACGTCATTACGCCTTTTACGGCAAAAACTAGAGATGGTAAGACAGGGCGACTTAAGCCTTATGAGCTATTACGACGAAGTCGAAAAAAAGCTAACGTTGGTGACAAATAAAATCGTCATGTCTCACGAACCACAACAGGCCACATTACTTAATAAGGAGGTCAGGGCAGATGCCCTACATGCTTTCATCTCGGGTCTGAAGAAGAACCTGAGAGCAGTAGTATTCCCAGCGCAGCCAAAAGACTTGGCATCTGCTTTGGCATTGGCCCAAGAAGCCGAGGCTAGCATTGAGCGCAGTGCTTTCTCTGCATCATACGCTAAAGCGCTAGAAGAAAAAAATCAGGCGAACGAAAGTAGCAAGAATCGATCGCACTACAAACGGAGTAAAGGCAATAGGGATGATAATGGTCAGGAAAAGAACCCTCATTTCTTTAAAAAACAGCACTCTCACCAGGAGAATAAAAACGAAAGCCATGCAGAACATCCAGAGCCGATGGAAATCGATACTTCGTCTAAGTTTAGACAACATACTCAGTTTAACAACAACCAAAACTTAGGCACACAGACCCAGAAAAGACCAAACTCGTCAGAGCGCTTTACAGGCGCCAGACGACAACGTGTCAACAACATAGCCCAAGACGACCATGTTGATCATAACAAAAAGTACAAGGAGATAGCGGAAGAAGCTGTAGCTTGTATCGACGATGAAACTGAGTCCATCGGACTCGATGACTCGGTGAATTTTTTAGGGAACGCTCCCGGCTGCCGTTCATTACACGACAGTTGGCTGGGAGAAGTCTAAAAATTCTAATAGACACCGGGGCGGCTAAAAACTACATTAAGCCCGTAAAGGAGCTGAAAGTAGTAACACCAGCCGAAAAGCCCTTCACTGTGAGCTCTATTCACGGCTCCAGTATAATAAAAAACAAATGTTTAGTAAAACTTTTTGGACAAACATCCCCTTTCTTCCTGTTAGACACGCTCACCTCGTTCGACGCAATTATAGGCTTCGACCTGCTAACGCAGGCGGGAGTTACGTTGAACCTTCGGGATAGCAAGTTAAAATACTTAGACAAACAGGAAAATATCCAGTTCCATGAGTGCTCTAATGTCAATTTTACCAATGTAAACGACATAGTTGTACCAGACTCAATAAAAATTGAGTTCAAAGATATGGTGCTAAAAAGGAAAAAGGCGTTCTCGACCTCTAAAGAGGCGTTACCCTTTAATACCTCCGTTGTAGCCACAGTGAGAACTGTGGACAACGAGCCAGTCTACTCCAAATGGTACCCCCTGCCAATGGGCGTATCGGACTTTGTAAACAAAGAAATTGAATGTTTACTCAAAGATGGTTTAATTAGACCATCAAGATCACCATACAACAGCCCAGCTTGGGTTGTTGACAAAAAAGGGACCGATACCAACGGAAATAAGAACAAGCGCCTTGTAATCGACTTTAGGAAGCTAAATGAACGAACTATTGCTGATCGGTACCCAATGCCAAGCATCCCTATGATTCTAGCAAACCTAGGGAAGGCAAAATTTTTTACAACCTTGGACTTAAAGTCAGGTTACCACCAGATTTTCCTCGCGGAACAAGACCGCGAAAAAACATCGTTCTCTGTAAATGGCGGCAAGTACGAATTTTGCCGTTTGCCATTCGGCTTAAAAAACGCGTCAAGCATTTTTCAGAGGGCCATAGATGACGTCCTAAGGGAACAAATAGGGAAAACATGTTACGTATATGTAGATGACGTAATAGTTTTCTCAGAAAACGAGTTTGACCATGTGAAACACGTTGACACGATACTAAAGAGCCTGTGTGACGCTAATATGAGAGTCTCACAAGAAAAAACTCAGTTTTTCAAGGACAGTATCGAATTCCTAGGCTTCTTAGTGACAAAAGATGGGATACGAACTGATCCCGAAAAAGTCAAAGCCATCCAAGAATATGTCGAACCAAAAAACCTCTACAGCCTCAGGTCCTTCCTCGGATTAGCAAGCTACTATAGGGTTTTCATAAAAGACTTTGCATCTATAGCAGCCCCCCTAACAAGCATACTCAAGGGAGAAAATGGCAAAGTCAGTAAACATATGTCCAGAAAAATTGAGGTAAAATTTAATGAAACCCAACGAAACTCATTCGAACGGTTGCGTAACATTTTGGCATCAGAAGATGTCACCCTTATGTATCCAAATTTTCAACAGCCATTTGACCTGACAACGGATGCATCAATGAATGGCATTGGAGCTGTCCTATCCCAAGGGGGCAGACCAATAACAATGATTTCAAGAACTCTCAAAACTAGCGAGTCACACTACGCTACAAACGAGAGAGAATTGTTAGCCATTGTATGGGCATTAGGAAAACTACGAAACTACTTATATGGTGCCAAAGAAATAAAAATCTTCACTGACCATCAGCCCCTAACCTTTGCAGTTTCCGAAAGAAACACAAATGCCAAAATCAAAAGGTGGAAAGCCTTTATCGACGAACACAACACAACAGTGTTATACAAACCAGGGAAAGAAAACTTCGTGGCTGACGCCCTTTCTAGGCAAGACTTAAACGCCTTACAAAACGAACCTCAATCAGACGCTGCAACAATCCACAGCGAATTGTCACTGACGTACACGATCGATACGACTGACAAACCGGTAAATTGCTTCAAGAATCAAATTATCTTAGAAGAAGCACGCTTTTCTCTACAACGCAAAATCATTTTATTTGGCCAAAAAATTCGCCACCTGATCAGCTTCACTGACAAAAATTCGTTAATTGAAACTCTAAAACCACTCATAATTACAGACGCGGTAAACGCATTCCACTGCGATCTCCCTACACTGGCCTGCTTTCAACATAGCCTAGTCTCAAGTTTCCCTGCAACCAAATTTTGGCATTGCAAGAATTATGTTTCCGACATCACTGACAAAAACGAACAGATAGAAATAATCGTAGCCGAACACAACCGCGCACATAGAGCGGCGCAGGAAAATACTAAGCAAATCCTTCGTGACTATTATTTTCCAAAAATGACTAATTTAGCGAAAGAAGCTGTTGCTAATTGCAAAGTTTGTACAAAATCCAAATATGACAGACACCCGCAAAAACAGGAATTGGGTACTACACCAATTCCTTCATACGCAGGCGAAACTCTTCACATCGACATATTCTCCACCGACAACAAACTATTTTTAACTTGCATTGACAAGTTCTCAAAGTTTGCTGTGGTACAACCACTTCTATCTCGAACAGCAATGGAAGTAAAAATACACATTATACAACTAGTTAATATCTTTCCTGAAATCAGAACCATATATTGTGACAATGAAGCTGCATTCAACTCAGAAATGATCAGATCATTCCTGAAAAACAACTACAATATAGACATTGTAAATGCACCACCGCTTCACAGCAGTTCCAATGGACAGGTAGAGCGCTTCCACAGTACGCTGGCTGACATAGCCAGAAGTCTAAAACTAGATGGAAAAGCCAGCGAAACTGTTGAACTAATTTTGAGATCAACAGTAGAATACAACAAGTCAATCCACTCGGTTACAAACGAAAAACCGATTGACATCATACATGGCACGTCATCAGAAGTCAGACTATCTGTAAAGAGAAAAATTCAAAAAGCACAACAAGCAGTGCTTGACAGATGCAACCCAGACAGACAAAACAGAGTATTTGAGGTAGGCGAAACAGTGTTCTTGAAAAACAACAAAAGACTTGGAAACAAGCTAACGCCGCTATACTCGGAAGAAAAGGTAGAAGCTGACTTGGGAACCACGGTTCTCATTAAAGGGAGGGTGGTCCATAAAGACAACCTCAGATAGTAACTAAGTTAGGCATTAGAACACAAAGGTTTATTTATAACTTCATTGTTCATTCATTACAGGCGTACGCTTTTGCTTCTAAACATGCTTGTGGTAGCGTTCTCTCGAATCTCTGATTACTCACGATCAAACTACATTCCCATATTGGATGGGAACGTACTAGTTTGGGAACGACAAGGGCTTATTAGACACACCAGCAATTTGACAGAGTTTACCAATATTATAGATGAAACAGATAAGTTGTCCGAATTATTTCCCCAATCGCACATGCGAAAGCTTCTAGACGTTGATATAGATCACATTAGAAGTCTATTGTCCGTAGTAAGAGTACATCATAGGACGGCCAGGAGCTTAGACTTCCTAGGCACAGTACTAAAAGTGGTTGCCGGTACACCGGACGCTTCCGATTTCAAGATGATCAAATTGTCCGAGTCAAAGCTCATTGATGCAAACAATATGCAAGTAGTTATAAATACTGAAACACAAAAACAAATCAATCAGTTAACCTCCACCGTAAATGAAATTATAAAGGCCAAGAAAGCCAACTTAGTAGACACCCCACATTTATATGAGGCACTTTTGGCAAGAAACAGAATGTTAACAACAGAAATACAAAATTTAATTCTCACAATCACTCTCGCTAGATCAGGCATAGTAAACCCCACCATTTTTGATCATAATGACTTGAAATCAATACTTAATGAACACCCTCCAGAAGTCCCTATAGTTAACCTGATGGAAGCCTCTTCCATAAAAGTACTCCAGTCCGAAAATGTTGTCCATGTGCTAATCACATATCCAAAAATCAAATCCGTTTGTAACAAGATAGCAATTTACCCTGTATCACATCAACACACCATACTACAGCTACAGGATAACATCATAGCTGATTGTGACGGCGATGTTTTGGCTACTTCAGGATGCACTACTACCAACTTTGGCGCAATATGCAAGGTGGCAAAGGGCGATAATTGCGCTCGGGCTTTATATGCCGGAAGCACGGCAAATTGTCGGTCTCAACCCAGCGACTTAAGAACCATCACCGAAGTAGATGACGGAGTAATAATCATCAATGACAGTTCGGCGAAAGTAAGCGCAGATGACGGGCCAGAAATCAGCATCCATGGCACCTACCTCATCACCTTTGAACGCTCCAGCATGATTAACGGGACTCAATTCACCAACCAACGAGAAATGGTAAAAAAGAGTCCAGCCGTTGCAGGGTCTCCATTTCTCAACATCATAAGTCATGACCCTGTGCTGAGCTTACCGGAACTTCATTTGATGAATACCCACAACTTACGAGTCATCAGCGAGTTTAAAGAAGATCTGGAATCATCTGACTCCCAAGCAAACTGGCTCATCAGCGGTATAATTTTAAGCGCCGCCTTCAGCTGTTTTATTGTCATCTACCACTTTTACAAACGAAAAATGGAATCGAAGAAGGTGCAAGAAGTCATCAACAAGTACAGTGTGTCCGAGGCCGGTCACGAACTTAGTGGGGGGATAGTTAACAAGTAACCCTCGCTTGTTAGAGACTTAGTATTTAAGCTACCCTCGCATGCGCATTCCGCTGACACATCAGAGTCAGCGCAATGCCCCGACACAAAGTCAGTTCTGGAAACATGATACTTGACATTGCGCAAGTAGATTTGTTTATCAGTTATGCTGAGCCGGCATTGCCGGCTATGGGCTTTGTGTGGCTTTTGCTCTAGCTTAGCTTTGACTTCAGTTTCAAGTCAATTTTGTATTCAGTTTAATTTGGAATAAAGAAGACACAACTAGTCTTGAATTATACTCCGGCACCAAGCCGTATTTTTGTTATTTAATTGATACATTGCTGAGCCACAAGGCCGGTAATTAATAAAGGAAACAAAGTAAAGTTTCCCACCATAATCTTCCTAATTTGGAATTACTAGTGAGTCATCGCTGGAACGTCGCCAGAACAATCGGAGGACGACGTTGGACATCGCGGGATCACAACTTAATAACTTATAACCTCTATAGGCTTTTGGTTTGTGACTGAATGTATGGTTCGGTTGTATGTTACCGTTGCCCTCATAATAAGTTTTGTCGTGTCGGAGGACATCTTGCCCATTCTAAAAGCCCTCGCAATGTCACCTAGAGTGCTGTGGAAACGTTCCATTTGCCCATTCGAGCTCCTGTGAAGTGGGGGTGCATTGACAACATCTATGTTATGAAATAATGTGATAGTTTCCGAGTTAAAGGAAGCTTCGTTGTCACAATATATTGTTTTCACTTCTGGGAAAAAATTTATCAGTTGGATAATGGGTACTTTTATGTCCACTATTGTGCGGGACGACAGTGGTTGTACCACGGCAAATTTTGAAAATTTGTCGACACAGGTAAGGAAAAGTTTCTTGTCTGTGGAGTATATGTCTATATGTAACATTTCGCGGTATTGGGGTCATCCCCATTTCCTGTTTTTGTGGGTGCCTGTCATACTTTGTTCTGGTGTATGTTTTGCAGTTTATACCGGCCTCATTTGCCATTTTAGACATATTCGGAAAGGAATATTCACGGAGAATTTGTTTTACATTTTCTTGTGCTGCCCTGTGGGCTCTGTGTTCGACTGCGATTATTTCTAACTGGTCATATTTGTTAGTAATGTCTTCCACCATGTTCTTACAGTGCCAAAATTTTGTAGCAGGGTAATTTAATACCAAGTCGTGTTGGCCACAGGCTAAAGTCGGCAAATCGCAATGTATTGCATTTACAACGTCTGCGACAATGAGTGGTTTCAATGTTTCGAAAAGACTATTCTTATCTGTGAAGTGAATAATGTGACGGATCTTTTTACCAAAAAGTATAAGGTCTTGTTTCCATTCGAACTGTGCTTCTTCTAAAAGAATTTGGTTTTTGAAGTAGTTAATTGGTTTTTCGGTTGTCTCGACCGTGTAGGTCAGTGAAAGTTCGCTATGAACAGTAGCAGCGTTAGATTGGGGTTCATTTTCTAAGGCATTCACGTTTTGCCTTGATAGGGCATCCGCAACTAAATTTTCCTTCCCTGGTTTGTAGAGCACTTTCGCATTGTGTTCGTTAATAAAGGATTTGCATCTTTTGATATTGTCGTTAGTATTTCTGTCCGAGACAGAGAAGGTAAGGGGTTGGTGATCGGTGAAGATGTTAATCTCCCTTGTGCCATATAGATAGTTTTGTAACTTGCCTAATGCCCATACGATGCTCAATAGCTCTCTTTCGTTAATGGCATAGTGTGCCTCGCTTTGTTTTAAAGCTCGTGAAATCATGGTGATCGGTCTACCCCCTTGGGATAGAACCGCGCCGATGCCATCCATTGAGGCATCAGTGGTCAGGTCAAAAGGCTGTTTGAAATCTGGATACATGAGCATGACATCTTCTGATGCCAAAATGTTTCGCAGATTTTCAAATGTATTGCGTTGGGATTGGTTGAATTCAATTTCGACTTTTTTGGATCTATGTTTGCTGACAGAGCCATTTTCTCCTTTAAGGATGTTAGTTAAGGGCTTTGCTATTGATGCGAAATTCCTGATAAACCCTCTATAGTAACTAGCGAGGCCGAGAAATGACCGGAGACTAAACAAATTTTTTAGCTCGGGGTACTCTTGTATAGCTTTGACCTTCTCGGGGTCAGTCTTGGCACCACCTCTAGCATCTATAAATCCTAAAAATTCTACGCTCTCTTTGAGGAATTTCCTTTTTTTCCTAAGCTAATCTCATGTTGGCTTCACACAGGCATTTTAATACCGTGTCGATATGGCGAACATAATCGGTACAATTTACTTGGAATCCCTCATCCAACGGAGTTGCAACTGGTCTACAATAGCCCATACCATGAGTTTGCAATAATTCCTTGATGTATTGCGAATGGCCTATGGTAATAGGCCCAAGCTCATCTATGCGCGTCACTTTCATGCCTAAAAAATGTTCAGGCACGCCTTTGTCGACACATGATGCTAACCAGGTCCTCTTTGGATTGACATGGTATAAGTAAATCGTCAACATATACCAGGATTAACGACAAATTATCCTTCCCTATATGTTGTGTAGAGACAGGGCTCTTTTTCGCAGGCAACGAAACCCAAACTACTCAGGACATCATTTAGTTCTGTGTTCCATTCCCTTCCTGATTGTTTCAATCCATGTATCGGCCTAAGCTGGTTGAGCCCGATCAATGTCCCTTGTGGTTGCTTCATGAACATGGTTGGCCATTAGTGCGTCATATTCCCGTTTCATCGCATCGCACCAATCTGATGCATGAACACTATTCAACGCCTTCTCATATGATTATGGAATCTTCACGTTGCTGGCAACCAGAGCCCCAAGTACATTGTGCTGCTTTCGAGATCGGCCTGGCTTGCCGGTTCGTATCAGGACCAATGCGAGGAACTTTCACAATTGCGTCCTTGCTTACTTTGTCTTTGCGATCTCCATCGCTGCTGCGTCCAGCGCTGCTGTCCCGTTCGCTGCTGCGCCCATGACTGCTGTCCCGATCGCTGCTGCGTCCAGCGCTGCCAGAGTCATCACTCCCGCTACCAGGCTGCATGTTAACATTAGATGGTGGCAATATATGCACAAATCAATCCTTGTCATCTTGGGTCTCGTTGAAAAGAACATCTCACTTCTCACGTGGTGAGATATTGGGCTGTACAAACGATAGCCTTTCCTTCTACCGAATACCTAATCATCCGATATTCCTTGCCATTTGGCTGCAGTTTCAAAAAATCATTAGAAATTTCCAATATAGGAAAAATGAGCAAGTATCCATTGACCGCAAGCAGTTTCCAGTTGTCCACACTTGCTGTCGAATGCACCGTGCTGCAATATACCTAGCTTGTAGTAGGGCAACAACAGCTTTGGGGTGGTTTATTATAGGAGATTTTATTCCTCCCAATCCTCCCAAAAATGATGATTACATTATGATCACTTATTTGTTTTCTTTTTTTTTTTTAATACTCGATACAAACTACGGAAAATATTACAAAACTCAAAGGACTGGGATCAGGGTATCTCCTAGTCGGGCACCCCGACTAGAGCTTTCTTAGTTATTTTTTACATAATACTCAGAGTATTAACTGTCATATTGAAGACATTCGATTTGACAGATTGATGCTGCAGTCGTCCGTTCTATTTTCGTTGAATCGTCTACATACGCAAACAAAAATGTTAATATTCCAGGGTTTACTATTGTTGTCCGTCTTGAATGCGAGATGGTACCTAACGCAATACGACCTAAAATCGTTAAATCGTTAAGCTTTGTACTTTCTACAAAAGTCCGTCTTATCCAGTCCAACTGTTTATTTCAGACTTTCGGGAGCTATTTCTGTAGTATCCATTTTTGACCAGCGATTGCCTTTTTTTAGGAGATTTTAATCTATGTTTGAGCAGATTTGAATCGGCTAAGATTTTATAGATTTTAGATTTGAAAACCCCTACTACCAATTGTAATTCGCTCATTGGTTGGGTGTTTTCCAATTTGTCTAGTGAATATATTAGCGCTAGGACTTTTGAAACAGTTTATAGTTACAACAGTAATATTTCATTAAGTATTCAGGATAGGGAAGTTTAGTGTAAATATTTATAAATTTATATGTAAAGAAGTATTTTATTTAATATTATTAAATATATTCAGTATTATTACTTAAAATTATAAACATTGTTTTTTTATTTTTTGATTCAGGGTATTTTCTAGTTGAGCACTCTCGACTAGAGTTTTCTTACTTGTTTTAGCATAATGTGGTGTACATTTTATTATTGAATGATAACGGTTATTGTAAGCTATTATTGCTAATTGAATGTTATATTCAATGGATAGTTCATTATTATCTATTCCTATTATTATTTCAATTAATGTAGAATGTAATCTTTCAATATCAGCGTTTTCTGTATGGCAGTTGGGCTTTGTATAATGTATTTCAATATTTTCATTGTTTAAAAACTGTATTATATACTCTGATCTAAACTCATTATCCATTATTATTTTCTGTGATTTGTTAAATTTTGCAAAATGTTCTATAATAATTTGCATCTTTGTTCGCCAATTTCTATCCGTAATATTATAAGCAACTGCAAATTTTGTAAGTTTATCTATAATTGTGTCAAAAGATTTGTGTTTTATGGGACCGCAAGCAGTTTCTAGTTGTCCACACTTTCTGTCGAATGCACCGTGCTGCAATATACGTAGCTTGTAGTAGGGCAACAACAGCTTTGGTGGGGTTGTTTTTTATAGGAGATTTTATTCCTCCAAATCCTCCCAAAAAATGATGATAAGGTCCAAACGCAATTAGTCCAATTACGTACTGAAAAATGGCTTCGATCACATTACGATCACTTAATTGACAGTTGTATCCATGTATCGGCTTCTTCAGCAGCAAATCCTAAGCCGCACCAATCTGATGCATGAACACTATTCAACGCCTCCTCATAGGATGATGGAATCTTCACGTTGCTGGCAACCAGAGCCCCAAGTACATTGTGCTGCTTTCGAGATCGGCCTGGCTTGCCGGTTCGTATCAGGACCAATGCGAGGAACTTTCACAATTGCGTCCTTGCTTACTTTGTCTTTGCGATCTCCATCGCTGCTGCGTCCAGCGCTGCTGTCCCGTTCGCTGCTGCGCCCATGACTGCTGTCCCGATCGCTGCTGCGTCCAGCGCTGCCAGAGTCATCACTCCCGCTACCAGGCTGCATGTTAACATTAGATGGTGGCAACATATGCACAAATCAATCCTTGTCATCTTGGGTCTCGTTGAAAAGAACATCTCGCCTCTCACGTGGTGAGATATTGGCCTTTGCTTGCTACCGAATACCTAATCATCCGATATTCCTTGCCATTTGGCTGCAGTTTCAAAAAATCATTAGAAATTTCCAATATAGGAAAAATGAGCAAGTATCCATTGACCGCAAGCAGTTTCCAGTTGTCCACACTTGCTGTCGAATGCACCGTGCTGCAATATACCTAGCTTGTAGTAGGGCAACAACAGCTTTGGGGTGGTTTATTATAGGAGATTTTATTCCTCCCAATCCTCCCAAAAATGATGATTACATTATGATCACTTAATTGACAGTTGTATCTTAGTTATTTTTTACATAATACTCAGAGTATTAACTGTCATATTGAAGACATTCGATTTGACAGATTGATGCTGCAGTTGTCCGTTCTATTTTCGTTGAATCGTCTACATACGCAAACAAAAATGTTAATATTCCAGGGTTTACTATTGTTGTCCGTCTTGAATGCGAGATGGTACCTAACGCAATACGAACTAAAATCGTTAAATCGTTAAGCTTTGTACTTTCTACAAAAGTCCGTCTTATCCAGTCCAACTGTTTACTTCAGAATTTCGGGAGCTATTTCTGTAGTATCCATTTTTGAACAGCGATTGCCTTTTTTAGGAGATTTTAATCTATGTTTGAGCAGATTTGAATCGGCTAGGATTTTATAGATTTTAGATTTGAAAACTTCTAACACCAATTGTAATTCGCTCATTGGTTGGGTGTTTTCCAATTTGTCTAGTGAATATATTAGCGCTAGGACTTTTGAAACAGTTTATAGTTACAACAGTAATATTTCATTAAGTATTCAGGATAGGGAAGTTTAGTGTAAATATTTATAAATTTATATGTAAAGAAGTATTTTATTTAATATTATAAAATATATTCAGTATTATTATTTAAAATGATAAACATTCAGGGTATTTTCTAGTCGAGCACTCTCGACTAGAGTTTTCTTACTTGTTTTAGCATAATGTGGTGTACATTTTATTGTTGAACGATAACGGTTATTGTAAGATATTATTGCTAATTGAATTTTATATGCAATGGATAGTTAATTATTATCTATTCCTATTATTATTTCAATTAATGTAGAATGTAATCTTTCAATATCAGCGTTTCCTGTATGTCAGTTGGGCTTTGTATAATGAATTTCAATATTTTCATTGTTTAAAAACTGTATTATATACTCTGATCTAAACTCATTATCCATTATTATTTTCCGTGGTTTGTTAAATTTTGCAAAATGTTCTATAATAATTTGCATCTTTGTTCGCCAATTTCTATCCGTAATATTATAAGCAACTGCAAATTTTGTAAGTTTACCTATGATTGTGACAAAAGATTTGTGTTTTATGGGAAATATACCTAAATTTTTAATTTGGTTTTTAGTATCTGGTGTTTCTGTAAACTGAAAGTTTGGTTTTATCGGTTTCTATCGTAATTTCTTTGCACTTTCTATAATTTGCTATTATTAATTGAATATGGTTCCTTAATTTTGGAAAATATATTTTGCTTTTAGTGAGTTGAATGCTTCACTTATACCACTGTGTAATGAATCTTTTGAATGGTAAATTGAAATTTGTTTATGTAATTCTTCCTCAGTTGAAATTTCTTAAGCTCTATTTGGACATTTAAAAATTTTTTATATTTTTACACTGAGAAAAAATGTTTATTGGTCCACATACTAATTCTTTAACTCTTTGAATTAATAATCCACTTATAATATCAACTAGTCTGCTATTATTTTTGAAGACCGAAAAATCAGTAATTTCCTCAACAATTGTTCTTATTTTATTATTAAGTTCTCTTACGTTTGTTTTTAGGTTATTAATCTTCCTAGTTAGTCCCATCTGATCCGTTCTTTGTCTATAGTGATGTCTCAAACGATTTTTGCACTCCGTTAAGTTTGCTGGTGGATTAATGTTAAGCATAGAATTTTGGTGTTAAATATGACCGTGAAGACCTGGTCGTTGTCATCGTATTCCTCCATGATCTGATCCACTACAGACACGAATCCATGTAAAGTTCCATCCTAAATATCTCGTCTAGGTAAATATCTCATCTCGATGAAGTTTCTTTGAATTGTAATTGGATTTCTGCCTTCACTTTCTCTTGCGATAATTACGTTTGTTAACAGTTGAATACATTGCTGCAATTCAAAGATTTGTTTTTTATTTGCCATTGTACAGTTTTTTTTTATTTCGTTGTCTTGAATATATTAATATGTATATAAGCACATACACACTTACACATGTACATATATGTCTTTACGCACACTTCCAAATTTACTTATATATATGCATATGCTTCATTAAATTAATAAATTATAATTATTACAAGAATTATATTTTGCAAAATATCGCATTTTTGTTGTGTATACAGATATATCTGTTTAATTTCCATGTTGCGTGTGAGAGTGAGAATTAGAGAAAAATAATAATTTCTAGACGTGTTCATGTGACTGAAACGTTTTCTTTCACAATAAATATAATACTCAATAGGTCCTTCGCGCCGATTAACAAAATTGTTCGATTCGCGGTAGAAATTGGACGTTAATCGGACACGTGTTTGTGTCAATGCCGTCTGCAAGGCGCGTATTGTATCGGCATATGTACAAACATACATGTATGTACATATGTACTTTTTGGAAGTGCTCTGATTTAGAGAGGAAACTTATGCGTGGATCGTGAGGGACGTGCTCTGGACCACGAACTGCAAATCTTTAAATTAATTATTGTAGTCTTTTTCAAGACTTTAAATTCATATTTTGATATTTTATTTATTTTATTTACTTAGATATTTTTAATTATATATATTAAATAAAAAATAATTATTTATTAATATTGGTTTAATATATAAATAAATAAGTAGTTATGTATTTGTATTTATTTAATATATAAATAATTTAATATTTATTTTTATGTAATATAAATTTATGTCTTATTACTTTAAGAAAGTAAATATTAACTTAATATACAGAATATATATTTTTTACTAATTACTGCAAATCTTTAAATTAATTATTGTAATCTTTTTCAAGACTTTAAATTCATTCTTTGACTTTTTATTTATTTTATTTACTTAGATAGTTTTAATTATATATATTAAATTAAAAATAATTATTTATTAATATTTGTTTAATATATAAATAAATAAGTAGTTATATATTATATTTATATTTATATTTATTTAATATGTAAATAATTTAATATATATTTTTATGTGATATAAATTTATGTCTTATATTACTTTAAGAAAGTAAATATTAACTTACTAATTTAATCTTTGAATATTAACAGACCTAGGACAGAAAGAATTTCAGCTTCTAATAGGTTTCAGAGGCAACGGAATAGAAATATATTAAATAGGTCAAATTCTGAATATTTTGAACAGGAAAGAATTAATAATTTAGAGTCTCAACGCAACCGTAGGGAAAATGAAGAATTTAGTGAAAGTGAGCGACATAGAAATAGACAAAGAAACGAAGTTCACAGGAACAACGCTATCAATAGAGGTTTAGGTCAAAGCCAAAATACCCTTCTACGTGCAGCTTTACGCACAAGTGCCCAGACTAGACAGGTTGAGCAATTAGCTGAGACTTTGCGCCGATCGATATGCATACAAGACCCAGTTTATAGGGCAATCGAACAGAGACAAAATACTGAGAACCACGCAACAATACGAGCCAATTCTCCCATTAGACAAGAGGAGCAATTTGCTGACACTTTGCGCCGATCGAGACGCAGATAAGACCCAGTTTATAGGGCAACCGAACGGAGACAAAATACTGAGGACCACGTGACAAGACGAGCCAATTCTCCCATTAGACAACAGGAGCAATTGGCTGACACTTCGCGTCGATCGAGACGCAGACAAGACCCAGTTCATAGGGCAGGCGAACAGGGACGAGACACTGCACGACGTGCTCGACGAAGAAATGACATTGGACGGCGTCTGCTACAAAGGGCAAGAGATAGGGACTAACGATCGCCGGTTAGATACGATCCTATTCGTAGGATAATTGAGCAGGCACTTAACACAAGTGCAAGACGAAGTGCTCGCATTCAGGCACGACAGGGAACTTTTGACGCCAATAGAAGTTTAACACAGCGAGTTAGCCAATATCGTAATGATATTGAAAATAGGATATCTGAGAATAGGCGTAATGCGACCAGAAACAGGATAGAACGAGCCTTAATTAGAAACAGATCCCAAATTATTAATAGTAGTCTTGATGGTCTGATATCCGTTTTTAACAAAACGGTAAAGCAGGGACCTGATTAGGTCTGTATTAGTTGTAAAGTTTTGTGGTTTCGACATCAAGTGGACAAAATTTCAAGTGAGGTCATCCAAAGCAAGTGTAGTGCAGAAGTTGCTTCAGATATTTTATATCTCGCATCTAGCTTTCCTTTAGAAAATAATAAATACTACTTTTGCATGACATGTAGTCGTAGTGTAGTGTGTTCATATATTGAACTCTCACTGTACTCAGTGAAATGCATAAATATCAATACAGATACTTTGTAGCACTTTGGTTACAACATTTATATATACATGCGCTAAAACTATGTCAAGTATATGAACATAATACATCCTCTCCTCCGCGGCGACTCTCGTCGCCCATACGTGCACAGGAGAAAACTGGAAGGATCAGCAAGCGTGACAGGCAGGCCGCCTTTTATGCCAACGAGGGAAAACAAGAACCACATCAGCAGCTAGGACGACAAGTGTGAAAGACGACCAGCTGATGCAGCAAGGAAATACAGCAGGCGAACAAAAATTTTATTTTTAATATAATATATATGTTTAAATATAAGTAAAATATTGTAAAATCGAGCGGAACCTTTTCTGCCCGATAGTAGTATGGCCCGTAAAGCCGTACAACACATAGATAGGAAGATCACTGCGATGATCGAATAGGGAAAATAGACGTAATAACAATTCAAGAAAAAACATATACTACGTATGTTCGATAATAGCATAAGTAAATTTGATGATATATCAATTATACCCACAATGGGGTTAATCGAAACAAAATCTGTGGACTCCACTGCGAATGTAATAAATAAAATCAAATCATCTAGTACTGATCCAAGATTAACAAATATACTATTATTAATAATTGTCTTAATATTGTGTGCATATATTGTATATAAGGCATACTTTTTACACAATAATCCAAATGCATTCATAGCCTAAGTAAATTTGATGATATATCAATTATACCCACAATGGGGTTAATCGAAACAAAATCAGTGGACTGCACTGCGAATGGTATAAATAAAATCGAATCATCTAGTACTGATCAAAAATTTACAAATATACTATTATTAATAATTGTCTTAATATTGTGTACATATATTGTATATAAGGCATACCGTTTACACAATAAATGTGTAACGAAAAGAGCACTAAGCAGAGAAACTGATCTAGACAAGATCTGATATAATATGCCCACAGACAATTTTAACAAAAGTATATTTAAATAAAAAATATAATAAAGAAATGAATACAGAAAAATGTATACGCAGTCTACTTGAAAAGGAACCAGAATTCGAAGATAGGGTAGTGTCTATAATTCAAGTCAAAGTAAGCCCCATACTAATATACAATTTAAAATATGAATTTATGGAAAGGTACAGCTTGGATTTTTCCCCACTTTCGCACTATACAAGCACGCAAAAGGGAATAATACTAAGTAATGTAAAAATTGCAGGGTATTTTCTGAAGTAGAGAAAAATGAAATACTAGAGCAAATAAATATAATAAATGTTTCATACAAAGCATAAGAAAACAAAAATGTACTGCAAATATATATATAAGTAATGAATATTAAGTATGGAATGGGAGCAACTTAGTCTCCATATCCGTAAAATAAAAGAAACATTTGGTAAATCATACAAATGTTTAAGACAAAATAGGGCGATTCAACTAGACAAAGTGTGCAAAAATTCTCGATTCATTCAACGACGTTAGAATATTAGTGCATGATAATAGGGAAACCATAAATAAAACGAAGTGGTCAAAATTTTCAAAACTATTGATGAAGTTACGTTTGTAGTTTATAAATTTCAAAGAAAAGTATGAATTAGATATATTCATACCATCAATTCTGAACACCCCTCTAGAACTAGACTCAGATAAAAAACAAAAATCAATAGAGATAGATTCTGTGGAAGATGAAGATTCTGAATCTGAATATGAAACTGAATTAAAAGAAAGAGATCTAAACGATCTTACAATTCCCGCACTAATAACATTATCGGATCAAGATAATGAAAACATCATGACGGACATAAGTTATCAAAGTGCATATAGAAAAGACATTTCGAATGCCATTCCAGAATTCAATGGATAAAGAATAAATCTTCAAAGATTCGTAAGAGCTTTGAAGTTAGTAAATTTGACAAAAGGCACATTCGAAGAAATAGCTGTTGAAGTCAATAAATCAAAATTTATTGGCTCAACACTAAACAAAGTCCAAGATGAAACGACAATTGATGTAATAATTAAGCAATTGCAAGATACTATAATTGGTGAAACATCCGATGTAGTAAAAGCAAAATTGTCTAAAACAATGCAAAAAGGGAAAACTGCCGAAAAATTCACGACTGAAGTTGGCAATTTGCGAAGGCTTTTGGAGGCTTCGTATATTGATGAAGGTCTACCAGCAGAACATGCTGAGGAAGCCAAGGAAGCCATTGACGCAATGGTTAAAAATTGCGAATATGGAAAATTAAAAACTATCTTTGAGGCAGGAAATTTCAAAACTATGAATGAAGCCGTTACTAAATACATTCAGTGTAGTACTGAGATGACAGGCAATCCCAATTCGGTATTGTATGCCCAGAGAGGCCGTGGTAATTACCGTAATAGTTATCGGGGTATGGGCAATGGTCGCGGTTATTATAACTATAACAATCGCAATAACGGCCAAAACAACTATTTCCAGAACAATAACTCAAAATAATTACTACAGAGGAAATAACAATAATCGAAATAACAGAGGTAACTATAGAAGAAATAACCAGTAGAACGGCGGTTATAACCAAAATAACAACAACGTTTGGGTAGCCCAAAACGCTTCGGGAAACTCCCAACAATCTTTAGATACTCAGGAGTAAAAAATATAAAAATTCACACCATCAATCTCAGTCTGAATGTATATGCTAACTTCATAAATGTAACAACAGGAAAAGAATTAGTCTTCTAAATAGACACAGGGGCAGACATCAATATTCATTCAAACTAATAATATAATTAGTATTCAGGGAATAAGTCAAGAAGTAACCAAATCAAAAGGACTTACGTCTATAGAAATTCAAACTTCAAAATATATAATTCCACACGATTTTCACGTCGTAAATTCACATTTCGCTATTCCATGTGATGGAATACTAGGAATCGATTTCATAAGAAAATACAACTGTCAATTAGATTTCAAACCGTCCGAAGACTGGCTAATAATTAGACCAAATAATTTTAAATATACCATTTATGTTTCAATAACACACAGTTCTGGCAACAACTCCATAATTCTGCCAGCAAGATCACAAGAAGTCCGAAAAATAGAAATAGCCTCAGTAGAAGACAGTGTGTTTATTCCAAACCAGGAAATACAGCATGGTATTTATATAGCAAATACAATCCAAAATGCATTCATAGCCTAAGTAAATTTGATGATATATCAATTATACCCACAATGGGGTTAATCGAAACAAAATCAGTGGACTGCACTGCGAATGGTATAAATAAAATCGAATCATCTAGTACTGATCAAAAATTTACAAATATACTATTATTAATAATTGTCTTAATATTGTGTACATATATTGTATATAAGGCATACCGTTTACACAATAAATGTGTAACGAAAAGAGCACTAAGATAAGTAAGTGATCTATACAAGATCTGATATAATATGCCCACAGACAACTTTAACAAAAGTATATTTAAAAAAAAATAAATAAAGAAATGAATACAGAAAATTGCATACGCATTCCACTTGAAAGGGAACCAGATTTCGAAGATACAATTTAGAATATGAATATATGGAAAGGTACAGCTTAGATATTTCCCCACTTTCGCACTGTACAAGCACGCCAAACTGAATACTACTAAGTAATGTAAGAAATTGCAGGGTACATTCTGAAGTAAAGAAAAATTAAATACTAGGGCAAATAAATATAATAAAAGTTTCATACAAACCATAACAAAACAAAAATGTACTGCAAACATATATATATGTAATGAATATTAAGTATGGAATGGTAGCTACTTAGTCACCATATCTGTAAAATAAAAGAAACATTTGGTAAATCATACTAATGTTTAGGACAAAATAGGGCGATACGACAAGACGCTTTAAACAAACATGCAAAAATTCTCGTCGATTCATTCAACGACGCTAGAATATTAGTGCATGATAATAGGGAAACAATAAATAAAACGAACTGGTCAAAAATTTCAAAACTATTGATCAAGTTACGTTTGCAGTTAATAAATGTCAAAGAAAAGTATTAATTAGATATATTCATACGATCAATTTTGAACACCCCTCTAGAAATAGGCACAGATAAAAAAAAAATCAATAGAGATAGATTCTGTGAAAGATGAAGATTCTGAATCTGAATCTGAAACTGAAATAAAAGAAAGAGATCTAAACGATCTTACAATTCCCGCACTAATAACATTATCGGATCAAGATAATGAATTAGGACAGGAAGAAGAAATTATCTCTAATACAAGCATAAAAGAATCCAAAGAAAACATCATGACGGACATAAGTGCCCAAAGGGCATATATAAAAGACATTTCGGATGCCATTCCAGAATTCAATGGACAAAGAATACAATTCAAAGATTCGTTAGAGCTTTGAAGTTAGTTAATTTGATAAAATTAGTTAATTCGACAAAAGGCACATTCGAAGAAATAGCCGTTGAAATCATAAAATCAAAAATTATTGGTTTAACACTATACAAAGTCCAAGATGAAACGACAATTAATGCAATAATTAAGAAATTGCAAGATACTATAATTGGTGAAACATCCGATGTAGTAAAAGCAAAATTGTCTAAAACAATGCAAAAAGAGAAAACTGCCGAAAAATGCACGACTGAAATTGACAATTTGCGAAGGCTTTTGGAGGCTTCGTATATTGATGAAGGTCTACCAGCAGAACATGCTGATAAGTTAAGTACCAAGGAAGCCATTGACGCAATGGTTAAAAATTGCGAACATGGAAAATTAAAAACTATCCGTCTAAGCCGTCACTAAGTACATTCAGTGCAGTACTGAGATGACAGACAAATCCAATTCGGTATTGTATGCCCAGAGAGGCCGTGGTAATTATAATAACAAAAATAGTTATCGCGGTAAGTGCAATGGTCGCATTTATTATAATTATGACAATCGCGATAACGGCCAAAACAACTATTACCAGAACAGAGTTACAGATAATAACTACAGAAGAAATAACAATAATCGAAATAACAGAGGTAACAATAGTCGTAATAACCAGCAGAACGGCGGTTATAACCAAAAGAACAACAACAACGTTAGGGTAGCCCAAAACACTTCGGGTAACTCCCAACAACCTTTATATACTCAGCAGTAAAAAAATAAAAATTCACACCATCAATCTCAGTCTGAATATATATGTACACTTCATAAATGTAATAACAGGAAAAGAATTAGTCTTTTTAATAGACACAGGTGCAGACATATCAATATTAAAAGAAAATTCAGATGTATTTAAATACATTCAAACTAATAACGTAATTAGTATACAGGGAATAAGTCAAGAAGAACCAAATCAAAAGGACTTACTTCTATAGAAATTCAAATTTCAAAATATATAATTCCACACGATTTTCACATCGTAAATTCACATTTCGCTATTCCATGTGATGGAATACTAGGAATTGATTTCAAAGGAAAATACAACTGTCAATTAGATTTCAAACCGTCCGAAGACTGGCTAATAATTAGACCAAATAATTTAAAATATCCCATTAATGTTCCAATAACACACAGTTCTGGCAACAACTCCATAATTCTTCCGAAAAATAGAAATAGCCTCAGTAGAATACAGTGTATTTATTCCAAACCAGGAAATACAGCATGGTATTTATATAGCAAATACCATAGCAACAATCCAAAATGCATTCATAAGAATGCTTAATACAACTAATACAGATCAATTAATCAGCATAAATAATTTAAAATATGAACCACTTTCAAACTAAGATATAGTTAATACAGATCAATTAATCAGCATAAAAAATTTAAAATATGAACCACTTTCAAACTACGATGTAGTTAAAACAAATCCCGAAAAGAGAGAAAAATCCGTATTAGCCCAACTATCAAAAAATTATCCACCACAATTTAATAATCAATTAACGTCATTATGTTCCCAATACAGCGATGTATTCGGACTAGAAACCGAATCAATGACCACAAATAACTTTTACAAACAAAAACTGAGACTGAAGGATGATGAACCAATATATATTAAAAATTATAGAAATCCTCATAGGACGAAATTAAAAAACAAGTCCAAAAATTAATTAACGACAAAATAGTCGAACCATCAGTATCTGCTTATATTAGCCCACTTTTATTAGTACCGAAAAAATCACTTCCAAATTACGAAGAGAAAAAATGGCGATTAGTAATTGACTATCGTCAAATTATTAAAAACTGTTGTCTGATAAATTTCCACTCCCTAGAATTGATGATATTTTAGATCAATTAGGTAGAGCAAAATACTTTTCATGCCTTGACTTAATGTCGGGTTTTCATCAAATTGAACTCGAAGAAAAATCACGCGATATTAGTTTCTTTTTCAACAAAAAATGGTTCATATCGCTTCACGCGATTACCATTCGGTTTAAAAGTAGCGCTAAAATCGTTTTCATGCCTTGACATTAATGTCGGGTTTTCATCAAATTGAACTCGAAGAAAAATCATGTGATATTACTTCTTTTTCAACAAAAAATGGTTCATATCGCGTCACGCGATTACCATTCGGTTTAAAAATAGCGCTAAATTCGTTTCAGAGAATGATGACTATCGCTTTCTCTGGACTTGAACCTTCTCAAGCATTCCTTTACATGGATGACTTAATAGTCATTGGTTGTTCCGAAAAACAGATGAAGAAATCTTACCCGACGACAAAAACTACAACGTCATTCAAAATTTTCCAGTCCCACATGATGCGGACAGCGCTAGAAGATTTGTTGCATTCTGTAACTACTACAGAAGATTCATAAAACATTTTGCTGACTATTCTCGTCACATAACGAGATTATGCAAAATAGATGTAAAATTCGAATGGACAGCTGAATGCCAAAACGCATTCGAACATTTGAAAGCAACATTAATGAATCCAACATATATTTATGGTAGACACTTCACTGTCAAAACAGATCACAGAGCACTCACATATCTATTCTCAATGGTAAATCCAAGTTCCAAACTTACCAGAATGAGAGTTGTACTAAACGGAAAAGACTATTACGTAGCCGACGCGCTCTCCAGAATAACAATCACAGACCTGAAAAACATTCAAATAAATAAGAAAATTCGGAAAGTCAATACCAGAAATCAAAGTAAACAGTTAAATTCCTGCGCAGGAAAAGAAAAAGAAAAAGAAGGTTTGCATAAGCAATCTCTAAATGCTTCTCAGCCCAACGTATACGAAGTCATAGTAAATGACGAGGAACGAAAAGTAGTGACCTTGCGAATAACAGATTCTCTATGCTTACTGAAACATCGAAAGAAAGTTATAGCAAGAATTGATGTTAGCGATATGTACACCAATGAAATTTTTACTTAGGTCAGTTCTTTCAAAGGCTTGAAACAGAAGCTTAATATCAGCCAACTCAAAGTGGCACCGAGCGAAAAGATCTTTGAGGTCATCTCAATAGAATCTTTTAAATCAATGGGCAATAAAATATTGATATCTTTAAGAGTAGCGCTACTCAAGCCGGTGACCCAATTATCACATGATAATAATAAAGAGAAAGAAGCAATACTGTTTACGTATCATGACGATCCAATACAAGGAGGTCATACAGGCATAGCTCGAACAATAGCAAATATAAAAGGGCATTATTATTGGAAAAATATGTCAAGGGATATCTCAAACTATGTAAGAAAATGCCAAAAATGTCAAAGTCAAAAATAACTAAACATACCGAAACTCCATTAACCATTACTGAAACGCCACAACTGGCTTTCTACAGAGTAATCGTAGATACGATCAGTCCATTACCCAAATCTGAACAAGGAAATGAATACGCAGTAACACTAATCTGCGATTTGACAAAATACTTGATAGCAATACCAATTAAAAACCAAAATGCAAAAAGAGTATCAAAAGCCGTATTTGAAGATTTTATTCTGAAGTACGGTTCAATGAAGACGTTCATTACGGACATGGGAACAGAATATAAAAATTCAATAATTAAAGAATTATGTAAAAACCTTAACATCAAAAACATAACTTCTACCGCACATCATCACCGGACAGTAAACGAGTTCATACGATCACACATATCTGTTGATAAAACAGATTGGGACGTATGGCTACAATACTTCGTATTTGGTTTTAATACAACACCTTCAATGGCACATGACTATTGTCCAAATGAACTAGTTTTTGGTAAATCTTCAAACTTACCAAAACACTTTAATACCTTAGATAATATAAAACCTCTTTATAATATAGAAGACTATGCTAAGGAATCTAGATATAGACTAGAATAGGCCTATAAGCGCGCTAGAATAATGTTAAAAAAACATAAGGAGAAAAATAAAAAATATTAAGATAAGAAATTACTTAATTTTGAATTAAAGACAGGAGATAATGTCTTACTAAAAAACGAAACAGGTCATAAGCTAGATTTTAAATACACTGGACCTTACAATGTAGAATGCGTAAGAGATAATGATAACATAATAATTTCAAATAATAAAAATAAACAACAAATAGTACATAAAGATAGATTAAAAATTTTTATTTCATAAGCAATCAATATTCCTATAAACATTTCAAAAAAAAAAAAATACAACAAAAAAATTTTTAATTCAAAACATAATTTTAACTAATATAAGAAAAAATACTAAGGTAATAAATTCTTTCGATATAAGAAATAATAACAAAAAAAATATATATATATAATATAATAATAAATTTATCCAATTATAAGTAATAATATTATCCCTATGCTTGCTGGTATCCCTATGCTTAATGGTATCCTCTTTTAGTTGTATTGCGACGTGTTGATGTGAGACAGGGAATATTGTGATCTTCTTGCAGATGGACTTGATTCTAGGGTGTGCTATTAGTATGTGGACAACGTTTTCGGACTGAAGGATTTTAGTTTTTGCCGCTTCGATTAGGATGACTATGGGTATTTCTAAAGGATGTTCATCTAAAATTGTGTTTAAATCGTTATGATCGAAAATGGTAGGATTTATAATATCAGACTTAGCCAGTGTTATTGTAAGTATCAAATTTTGGATTTGGGTTATTAACATTCTGTTTCGTGCTAACAACGCCTCATATAAATGCGGGGTGTCGACAAATTTCTTCTTTTTAGCCTTAATTATTTCGTTTACCGTCACTGTGATTTTATCAATCTGTTTCTGAGTTTTTGTGTTTATCTCTATCTGTTTGTTATTTGCATTAGCCAGTTGTGCTTCGGACCATTTAATTTTTTGGTAATCGGACGCATCTGGAGTGCCAGCTATTTCTTTGAGCGCAGTGCCTAAAAAATCTAAACTTCTCGCCATTCTGTGGTGTATTTTTATTACGGACAACAAATTTTTATATGTTCTATGTCTACGTCTAAAAGCTTTCGCATGTGCGATTGGGGAAACAATTCTGACAATATGTAGCTAGAATTGGAATAGCCGATGATCCGACTATGTGCTGTCCCTAATAATAAGAGGATCGTAAGGCTAATCCTGTAATAGGAGCGGAAAGAAAAACGGGAGGTGAAAAAGAATTGTAGAGCATTTTATTTCTATTTTTAGCTTATGTTGAAAAGTGTGGATAATTCTTACTTGAGATTGTCCTTGTGGACCACCCTCCCCTTAATGAGAACTGAGGTTCCCAAGTCTGCTTCTATTACTTCCTCCGTGAATAATGGGGTCAACTTGTTGCCTAGCCTTCTGTTATTTTTTACGAGAACTTTTTCGCTTATCTCAAAGATTCTGTTTTGTCTATCCGGGTTACACCTTGCAAGATTGTCTTGCTGCGCTTTGGTGATTTTGTCTTTGCTGGCTGCATATATAACCTCTATAGGCTTTTGGTTTGTGACTGAATGTATGGTTCGGTTGTATGTTACCGTTGCCCTCATAATAAGTTTTGTCGTGTCGGAGGACATCTTGCCCATTCTAAAAGCCCTCGCAATGTCACCTAGAGTGCTGTGGAAACGTTCCACTTGCCCATTCGAGCTCCTGTGAAGTGGGGGTGCATTGACAACATCTATGTTATGAAATAATGTGATAGTTTCCGAGTTAAAGGAAGCTTCGTTGTCACAATATATTGTTTTCACTTCTGGGAAAAAATTTATCAGTTGGATAATGGGTACTTTTATGTCCACTATTGTGCGGGACGACAGTGGTTGTACCACGGCAAATTTTGAAAATTTGTCGACACAGGTAAGGAAAAGTTACTTGTCTGTGGAGTATATGTCTATATGTAACATTTCGCGGTATTGGGGTCATCCCCATTTCCTGTTTTTGTGGGTGCCTGTCATACTTTGTTCTGGTGTATGTTTTGCAGTTTATACCGGCCTCATTTGCCATTTTAGACATATTCGGAAAGTAATATTCACGGAGAATTTGTTTTACATTTTCTTGTGCTGCCCTGTGGGTTCTGTGTTCGACTGCGATTATTTCTAACTGGTCATATTTGTTAGTAATGTCTTCCACCATGTTCTTACAGTGCCAGAATTTTGTAGCAGGGTAATTTAATACCAAGTCGTGTTGGCCACAGGCTAAAGTCGGCAAATCGCAATGTATTGCATTTACAACGTCTGCGACAATGAGTGGTTTCAATGTTTCGAAAAGACTATTCTTATCTGTGAAGTGAATAATGTGACGGATCTTTTTACCAAAAAGTATAAGGTCTTGTTTCCATTCGAACTGTGCTTCTTCTAAAAGAATTTGGTTTTTGAAGTAGTTAAGTGGTTTTTCGGTTGTCTCGACCGTGTAGGTCAGTGAAAGTTCGCTATGAACAGTAGCAGCGTTAGATTGGGGTTCATTTTCTAAGGCATTCACGTTTTGCCTTGATAGGGCATCCGCAACTAAATTTTCCTTCCCTGGTTTGTAGAGCACTTTCGCATTGTGTTCGTTAATAAAGGATTTGCATCTTTTGATATTGTCGTTAGTATTTCTGTCCGAGACAGAGAAGGTAAGGGGTTGGTGATCGGTGAAGATGTTAATCTCCCTTGTGCCATATAGATAGTTTTGTAACTTGCCTAATGCCCATACGATGCTCAATAGCTCTCTTTTGTTAATGGCATAGTGTGCCTCGCTTTGTTTTAAAGCTCGTGAAATCATGGTGATCGGTCTACCCCCTTGGGATAGAACCGCGCCGATGCCATCCATTGAGGCATCAGTGGTCAGGTCAAAAGGCTGTTTGAAATCTGGATACATGAGCATGACATCTTCTGATGCCAAAATGTTTCGCAGATTTTCAAATGTATTGCGTTGGGATTGGTTGAATTCAATTTCGACTTTTTTGGATCTATGTTTGCTGACAGAGCCATTTTCTCCTTTAAGGATGTTAGTTAAGGGCTTTGCTATTGATGCGAAATTCCTGATAAACCCTCTATAGTAACTAGCGAGGCCGAGAAATGACCGGAGACTAAACAAATTTTTTAGCTCGGGGTACTCTTGTATAGCTTTGACCTTCTCGGGGTCAGTCTTGGCACCACCTCTAGCATCTATAAATCCTAAAAATTCTACGCTCTCTTTGAGGAATTTCCTTTTTTTCCTAAGCTACTCTCATGTTGGCTTCACACAGGCATTTTAATACCGTGTCGATATGGCGAACATAATCGGTACAATTTACTTGGAATCCCTCATCCAACGGAGTTGCAACTGGTCTACAATAGCCCATACCATGAGTTTGCAATAATTCCTTGATGTATTGCGAATGGCCTATGGTAATAGGCCCAAGCTCATCTATGCGCATCACTTTCATGCCTAAAAAATGTTCAGGCACGCCTTTGTCGACACATGATGCTAACCAGGTCCTCTTTGGATTGACATGGAATAAGTAAATCGTCAACATATACCAGGATTAACGACAAATTATCCTTCCCTATATGTTGTGTAGAGACAGGGCTCTTTTTCGCAGGCAACGAAACCCAAACTACTCAGGACATCATCTAGTTCTGTGTTCCATTCCCTTCCTGATTGTTTCAATCCATGTATCGGCCTAAGCTGGTTGAGCCCGATCAATGTACCCTTGTGGTTGCTTCATGAACATGGTTGGCCATTAGTGCGTCATATTCCCGTTTCATCGCATCGCACCAATCTGATGCATGAACACTATTCAACGCCTTCTCATATGATTATGGAATCTTCACGTTGCTGGCAACCAGAGCCCCAAGTACATTGTGCTGCTTTCGAGATCGGCCTGGCTTGCCGGTTCGTATCAGCCTTGGTCTGCCAGGACCAATGCGAGGAACTTTCACAATTGTGTCCTTGCTTACTTTGTCTTTGCGATCTCCATCGCTGCTGCGTCCAGCGCTGCTGTCCCGTTCGCTGCTGCGCCCATGACTGCTGTCCCGATCGCTGCTGCGTCCAGCGCTGCCAGAGTCATCACTCCCGCTACCAGGCTGCATGTTAACATTAGATGGTGGCAACATATGCACAAATCAATCCTTGTCATCTTGGGTCTCGTTGAAAAGAACATCTCACTTCTCACGTGGTGAGATATTGGGCTGTACAAACGATAGCCTTTCCTTCTACCGAATACCTAATCATCCGATATTCCTTGCCATTTGGCTGCAGTTTCAAAAAATCATTAGAAATTTCCAATATAGGAAAAATGAGCAAGTATCCATTGACCGCAAGCAGTTTCCAGTTGTCCACACTTGCTGTCGAATGCACCGTGCTGCAATATACCTAGCTTGTAGTAGGGCAACAACAGCTTTGGGGTGGTTTATTATAGGAGATTTTATTCCTCCCAATCCTCCCAAAAATGATGATTACATTATGATCACTTAATTGACAGTTGTATCTTAGTTATTATACCCTGATCCCATTAAAAATGGGAAATCATGGTATAATGGTTTTGTGCAAATGTATGTAACAGGCAGAAGGAGGCGTGGCAGACCCCATAAAGTATATATATTCTTGATCAGGACGACAAGCCGAGTCGATTGAGCCCTGTCCGTCTGTCTGTCTGTCCGTCTGTCCGTCTGTCCGTATGTGTGAACGCGTGGATCTCAGCATCTATAAGAGCTAGAGACTTGAAATTTTTTTTGTAGGTCCGTGTATAGCACGCGCAGGTCAAGTTTGTTTCAAATATTCGATAACTATTCGCATTTAATTGTTATCGAATAAAAACATTATTGAAATGCAGTAAACAAATTATATCTCGAACCTCTTAAGAGCTAGAGCCTCCAAATTTTGTATTTAGTCTTAATTATATTTTATGCAATTTTGATTTTTGTTGGATTTTGGATACTCCAAATTCCCCCAAATTCTTAGAATTTAAGTTTAGTTGGAACTAGGGCCATTATGTGAAGGCGTTTGCATCTCAACCAAGCCAATATGATATGTAGATCATATGCTGAAAATTTCATTAAAATCCATTAAGTAAAACAGAAGTTATTAAACAAAACGTTTGGCCAATTTGCAAAAGCACATGTCAGCAGCGCCACGCGCACGCATTTTTCCTATGCGTGTGCACACATACATTCAAATGCGTGTATTCTTTTCTATTCCAAGAATTGAAATTGCGATTGAATTAAAGCTGAATATTAGCTGCTACTTATGTTCAAATTTGCAACAGATCGCATAAGAAGGACAGCGGCTGCGTTGGTAGAGGCGCCGCTCGCATTCAGCTTGGTCCGGGTTCGAGACCAGTGGAGATGAAATGTTTTTTATTGTTTTATTTTTAGTTATGAAGTGGCGGTGTTTGTAGTGTTTGTGCACGTTGCGCAAATAATCCGGGTTCGAATCCTGGTCTCGCAATGTCGATTTTTATTTGTTTTCTTTTTTTTTTTTTAATACTCGATACAAACTACGGAAAATATTACAAAACTCAAAGGACTGGGATCAGGGTATCTCCTAGTCGGGCACCCCGACTAGAGCTTTCTTACTTGTTTTTTACATAATACTCAGAGTATTAACTGTCATATTGAAGACATTCGATTTGACAGATTGATGCTGCAGTCGTCCGTTCTATTTTCGTTGAATCGTCTACATACGCAAACAAAAATATTAATATTCCAGGGTTTACTATTGTTGTCCGTCTTGAATGCGAGATGGTACCTAACGCAATACGACCTAAAATCGTTAAATCGTTAAGCTTTGTACTTTCTACAAAAGTCCGTCTTATCCAGTCCAACTGTTTATTTCAGAATTTCGGGAGCTATTTCTGTAGTATCCATTTTTGACCAGCGATTGCCTTTTTTTAGGAGATTTTAATCTATGTTTGAGCAGATTTGAATCGGCTAAGATTTTATAGATTTTAGATTTGAAAACCCCTACCACCAATTGTAATTCGCTCATTGGTTGGGTGTTTTCCAATTTGTCTAGTGAATATATTAGCGCTAGGACTTTTGAAACAGTTTATAGTTACAACAGTAATATTTCATTAAGTATTCAGGATAGGGAAGTTTAGTGTAAATATTTATAAATTTATATGTAAAGAAGTATTTTATTTAATATTATTAAATATATTCAGTATTATTATTTAAAATGATAAACATTCAGGGTATTTTCTAGTCGAGCACTCTCGACTAGAGTTTTCTTACTTGTTTTAGCATAATGTGGTGTACATTTTATTGTTGAACGATAACGGTTATTGTAAGATATTATTGCTAATTGAATTTTATATGCAATGGATAGTTAATTATTATCTATTCCTATTATTATTTCAATTAATGTAGAATGTAATCTTTCAATATCAGCGTTTCCTATATGGCAGTTGGGCTTAGTATAATGTATTTCAATATTTTCATTGTTTAAAAACTGTATTATATACTCTGATCTAAACTCATTATCCATTATTATTTTCTGTGGTTTGTTAAATTTTGCAAAATGTTCTATAATAATTTGCATCTTTGTTCGCCAATTTCTATCCGTAATATTATAAGCAACTGCAAATTTTGTAAGTTTACCTATGATTGTGACAAAAGATTTGTGTTTTATGGGAAATATACCTAAATTTTTAATTTGGTTTTTAGTATCTGGTGTTTCTGTAAACTGATAGTTTGGTTTTATCGGTTTCTATCGTAATTTCTTTGCACTTTCTATAATTTGCTATTATTAATTAAATATGGTCCCTTAATTTTGGAAAATAGATTTAGCTTTTAGTGAGTTGAATGCTTCACTTATACCATGTGTAATGAATCTTTTGAATGGTAAATTGAAATTTGTTTATGTAATTCTTCCTCAGTTGAAATTTCTTTGGCTCTATTTGGACATTTAAAAATTTTTTATTTTTTTACACTGAGAAAAAATGTTTATTGGACCACATACTAATTCTTTAACTCTTTGAATTAGTAATCCACTTATAATATCAACTAGTCTGCTATTATTTTTGAAGACCGAAATATCAGTAATTTCCTCAACAATTATTCTTATTTTATTATTAAGTTCTCTTACGTTTGTTTTTAAGTTATTAATCTTCCTAGTTAGTCCCATCTGATCCGTTCTTTGTCTATAGTGATGTCTCAAACGATTTTTGCCCTCCGTTAAGTTTGCTTGTGGATTAATGTTAAGCATAGAATTTTGGTGTTGAATATGACCGTGAGAACCTGGTCGTTGTCATCGTATTCCTCCATGATCGGATCCACTGCAGACACGAATCCATGTAAAGTTCCATACCAAATATCTCGTCTAGGTTAATATCTTGTCTCCTCGATGCAGTTTCTTTGAATTGTAATTGGATTTCTGCATTCACTTTCTCTTGCGATAATTACGTTTGCTAACAGTTGAATGCATTGCTGCAATTCAAAGATTTGTTTTTGATTTGCCATTGTACAGTTTTTTTTTGTTTCGTTGTCTTGGATACATATGTTCGAGGTTTCCACAACTATTTATCTGTACTTTTAACACTATCTGGTATTTATAACACTCATTTTTTTTTATTTTAATTTTGTTCACTTCCATAAGATTTCACAACATTTTTCGATTGATGTCACTCCGATTACCGGCAGCGCCAATTATGTATACATGTTCTTTAATTGTAGCCACAAATACAACTGCCTCTTATTCAATGTTAAAGGGTCTTTCATACGATTCTATGCTTATGTTATGCAGCGGAAGCTGCCATAATTGTTTATGTTTTCAGCTGTAAATTGCGTCTTATTTCTAAAGTGTGTTTATATTATGCAGCTGGGCTGCGACAATCTTCTGCTATAATTGTTTAGGTTTGCAATTTTGAGTTAATTGGATTCTTACATTAAGGAAGATTGCAACCCTTTAATGTCAACTGAAGCTAATTCTATGGTGTTGGCTGACGCTGCGGGGAGTGATGCTGATGGCATAACTCGCTTGGCGCTGCTGACATGTGCTTTTGCAAATTGACCAAACGTTTTGCTTAGTAACTTCTGCTTTACTTAATGGATTTTAATGAAATTTTTAGCATATGCTTTACATATTCTACGAAGCCAGTAGAGATGCAAACGTCCTCACATAATGGCCCTATTTCCTGTTGGATAGAGACTCTTCTCTATCCGAGTTGCCGGAAGTTATTTAAATTTGAAATATAAACAGCCCCGCTTATGTGCTTTTGTTCCAATGGTTTATTCGTGACAGACTAAATCTTCGAGGTGGTACCGATAACCTCAGATATACCATACTTTTATCGATATATCATATCGCATTGTAACGGATGATATTCTTCAACACCCTTCCTCAATGCGATCATGATTACAAATTCAATTTACATAATCCATTTCAAATTAACTTAACATTTCAATAAATTTAACATAATTCATTTCAAACTTAGCATTTCAGTAAATTTAACATGCTTGTTTTTACAAAGATTCTTATTCATAATATCTGCAATCATATCTGTTGTACAAACATACTTTTAGTTAAATTGATCCTCGTCAACTACTTGGCATACAAAATGACAACTAATGTCAATATGCTTAGTCCGGGTATGGTGGACTGGATTTCTGGCCAACTCCTGTGCGCTCAGATTATCACCATACAGAGTAGTTGAGGTGGATTCATTTCCACAACCAATCTCGATAATAAGACAACGTAAGAATAAGGATTCCTTACAAGCTGCAGACAGTGCCATGTATTCTACCTCTGTGCTGCTAAGTGCCACGCTGTGTTATTTTTCGGACCGCCAAGAAATCGGTCCACCTGCCAGGAAGTATACATAGCCAGTATATGACTTACGGTCAGTTTGGGCTCCACCCCAATCCACATCTACATATCCAGTGAGTGGCTGATGACTTCTTGTTTGGTGCAATTTAAAATTTAGTGTCGCTGCCAAGTACCTCAAAATGTGCTTTACGCCAGCCAACTGAATACAAAATATCTGCCCTGGTCGTGAGTACCAACCACATCAGGTCACCAATCATCGATTGGTATTTGACAGGGTCAACATTTTGACACTGTCCATCGGTACAATTTACTTGGAATCCCTCATCCAACGGAGTTGCAACTGGTCTACAATAGCCCATACCATGAGTTTGCAATAATTCCTTGATGTATTGCGAATGGCCTATGGTAATAGGCCCAAGCTCATCTATGCGCATCACTTTCATGCCTAAAAACAGTTCAGGCACGCCTTTGTCGACACATGATGGTCTCTTTGGATTGACATGCTATAAGTAAATCATCAACATATACCAGGATTAACGACAAATTATCCTTTCCTATATGTTGGTAGAGACAGGGCTCTCTTTCGCAGGCCACGAAACCCAAACTACTCAGGACATCATTTAGATCTGTGTTCCATTCCCTTCCTGATTGTTTCAATCCATGTATCGGCTTCTTCAGCCGCAAATCCTAAGCCGCATCAATCTGATGCATGAACACTATTCAACGCCTCCTCATAGGATGATGGAATCTTCACGTTGCTGGCAACCAGAGCCCCAAGTACATTGTGCTGCTTTCGAGGTCGGCCTGGCTTGCCGGTTCGTATCAGCCTTGGTCTGCCAAGACCAATGCGAGGAACTTTCACAATTGCGTCCTTGCTTACTTTGTCTTTGCGATCTCCATCGCTGCTGCGTCCGGCGCTGCTGTCCCGTTCGCTGCTGCGCCCATGACTACTGTCCCGATTGCTGATGCGTCTAACGCAGCCAGAGTCATCACTCCCGCTACCAGGCTGCATGTTAACATTAGATGGTGGCAACATATGCACAAATGAATCCTTGTCGTCTTGGGTCTCGTTGAATAGAACATCTCGCCTCTCACATGGTGAGATATTGGGCCGTACAAACGATAGCCTTTGCTTGCTACCGAATACCTAATCATTCGATATTCCTTGCCATTTGGTTGCAGTTTGCTCTTTCTTGGACCCTTGTCCAAAGCTACTGCAATTTAACCAAACATTTTTAAATGACCGACAAAACAGTAAATTGGTTCAGTGATTTTTGCACTCAATATGACATCATTAGAAATGTCACTTCATTTCAACAGTCGTCAAGTAATGCCCCAGTATAATGACTTCATTCATTCTTAACTTAGATATATAGATTAATTATGGATTAAAGAAATTTTAGTTACAATAATTCAATACACTGCTGCCAACTATACACCTTTTGAACTATTTCCTCTAATCCACGCTGTCAGTTCCTCTATAAGTGGCTGATCGTATTTCAGTTGTTTAACTTTGCTCTCGCCCTATGTAAGTTAACACATAACATTTAATATAAAGTTAACACATAACACTTAATATAAGATATTAATGAACACTAGATAAGTTAAGGAACAGACCTGGCAATTACAACTCTGCATACGCCGTTGATGTTAGGATTTGTAAAATGTGGAATTTAGTCACGTGTTTTAATTTGTGCTAAAAGGACACGCTAAAAATTCGTGGCATATAAGTCAAATTTAAAGTAGTGAATATAGTGAGAAAAACCAATAATGTTAACAGTTTTGATTACTCAAAAACAATTAAAAGCATGTTAATTACCCCATTAATTTAAAAAGCATTCTTCTAGTAAGTCGCTTAAATAAATATTCACTGTGGCACTTGGCCGTTAAATAACTTGTTTCATTGTCTGAGCCCGAGGCCAGCAATAAGAGGCACAGTCGCCTCTCAACCTAATCTTCATCCACTACAGGACTGGAAGGATTATAATTTGTATGTTTATGCATAGCGAGAAAGTGTTACTATGTGCACATGTAGTATACAATATCATATGTTGAGAATATGACGCATTTATATGTAGAATACTCTACATCGGATATTATTAATATGTTATGAAACATACTACACCTTATTATATATATTTTAAAGTTTCTGTAACGCCTCGTTTATTTTAACAAAACTATAATACCGTGAATTTTGAATTTAATGGGTTCACGCTATAAAAAGGGCCGGATAACTTATATTCAAATTTAATGACCATTTACATACTTTAAAATTATTTATTGTTTTGTTTGCATGTAATCAAATTTATATGTTGACATAATAAGTTCAACTTTACATTGTCCCAAAAAGCGAAAATAAACCAAAGACAAAGAAATATGCATTGCAATTATAATGTTCATAGCTATACATCATCTGGTGCTCATTGCAAATTGGTTTAGATGTGTAGAGTATTCTTTAGTTACCGTATTTTTTATGCTTTTGTCGCCTAAAGACATGTATTTGGGACTAACGTTTTTGTTTAAATTTCACAGAACAATTAAATATATATTTACTGTACACATGCCCTCATCAGCCTCATTAATTATACTTGAGATACGTTTGTCTTCCACTATATACCACATCTATTCCATTATATAATTATAAGGTTTCGATTACGAATAACTT
>NW_022045761.1:0-66488 GCF_003285905.1 Drosophila hydei
TGCCTTCGCTTGCTAAAATCTATCTGAAAATAAGACTTTTCCGTTTCATCAGAAATCTTAGAAAACTATTTCAGACTAATGCCGAAGTATTGATTGGCTTATATATTATATATTGGCTTTGGAACTTTTTTCAGTCTTAAAGAAATAATTGAATGCTAATAAAACTTAACTTTCATAATTTAATATTTCTTGTCTTAGTTTCTGTTTAATTTTCTGTCGAATTTAAATGTGTCTTGAACTCTTTAAACTTTGCATTTCAAAGTTGTTGAAATATTTCAAAAATCGCAAAGAAAGCTCAGCATACTAACGGTATTTAAATCACAATATCAAGCTGCATCTGCTTTAAGGAACAAAATCCGACAATTGTGAAGAGAAGAAAGTTGAAAAGGTTTAAATGTTTTTCTTTGGCGCAGACGATTTTCCTGTATTTTCTTGTTGTTGCTTGCACTTTTCTTTGACTTTCAACTTGCAAGCCAAGCACACACACACACACAGAGAAAGAGAGAGAGAGAGAGAGAGAGACAGAAAATGGCGTCAAGTATTTATTGTGTACTGTTGTTGTTGGTCCAAAGAAAGTGAAAACTTTTGCAGCGAAGTCGCGAACAAATTTTAACCCAAAAAGTTCAAGCAGAGAAAAACAACTTAAAGAGCAAAAAGTTGTGTCAAGTTGTGAGGTTATGTCTGTGACGAAACGTGAGCGTTGCCAGACTGTTTTGTTATTAGATTCGAAGTGCGTGTGTGTGTGTGTCAATTACATAATTAATTTGTTTACTTACACTGGAGTCCGGAGGCTGGCAGCAGCAGATGCACATCAACAACAATTTGTTTACATTCCAGATGCACAAAGTGCAGTTCCTAATGCACAATAAATAACAATGAAAAAGCCGAGCAAAAATATTTTTCTTACGAAAAAGAAAGAAAAAAAGATGAGAAATAATATACAAAACACACTCACACACACGCAAGCGAGGCCAGCGAGTTAGAGAGAGAGAGGGAGCGAGAGGGAGAGGAAGCGAGAGAAGAGCTGTACGCATTACGACAAACAACTATGGTGGCAGTGCTAAAGTAGGTGTGTGTGAGGGAGAGGAAAAAGAAGTGGCAGAGGGAAAGAGAGAGGGGGGGGGGGGGGGGGCGGTGGCACAGCTTAGTTCTGTGAGCTAGCATCGATTACGCTTTGACGCCAACAGCGGCGTCGACGTCGGCTGTGCATTGGGCTTAGGGTCAGGCGGCAAAAATTTTTGGACACGCAGCAGCAGCAGCAACAGTAACAACAACAGCAGCAGCAGTCGGCAGCAGCGCAGTCCACCTGCAGCCGCAGCTGGTGTGATAGCGTGCTGGCTGGCTGGCGACGACGGGGCGGGGGTTGCATTTTAGGCCACACCCACATGCGACGCTGCACATCGTTGTGATTGGCCCAAACAATTGGCAGTCAGCTGCAAAATACAACAAGACAGCAAAAAAATACACACACACAGGCGCACATACACACACATACACACAGGGAGAGCGACATGCATAGAGAAGTGTAGAACAAGTGGAGGCAACGGAGGCAGCAAAAAACTGAAACGCAAAAAACGAAACAAACAACGAGCAAAGGCAACGGCGAAGGCAGCGGCGGCGGCGACGGCGACGGTGACGACGGCGCTGCAGCAACAGCAGCAGCAGCAAAAATCGCCCCCTTCACCAAACGCAGCAACAACAACAAGCACCAGCAGCAGCAGGCCATGCAGCTGTTTGTTTTTGTTGCTTTTACTGCAACAACGACTGCGAACGGCTACGGCGACTGCACTGAGGGTGGCCCTGGGCAGCGATGCCGGCATCGGCATTGGCATCGGCATTGGCATCGGCATCGGCATCGGCATCGGCATCGGCATCGGCATCGGCATCGGCATCGGCTATGGCTACGGCAAAGCCATCAACGTCGGCGTCTGTTTTCGTTTTGCCTTCTTTACGCTCGTTCGTACGTTTTCCGTTGCTTTCGCTCGTTGCCGGTTCCCCCTGCCTAACGGCCGCCCTGCATGCCGATTTATGCCCTACCCCTCTGGCTATGCGGCTACCCGGCTACCCGGTCACGTGGCACATGCATTGGCGCCGATAACTGCCATTTTTCTGCCTCTGCTGCCGCCGACGCAGCTGAGGCGTCAACGTAGCTGCTTTCATCGTTCTTGTTGTTGTTGTGGTTGGTGTATTAGTTGCGCTCGTAGTTGTGCCCTTAGTTAAACAAAGGGCATAGTTGGGATAGTCATTGAAGTTGTTCAGGACAACACGCACACACACACACACACACAAACACAGGATAGTGTGTGCGTATGTGTGAAATGTAAAGGTGCCTTTGGAATAACTGTTGTTGTTATTTCAATGCTAGCAATTCTAATCAGAATTTAATGTTATCTGCTCACATTTATGTCCATTCCATAAG
Organism: Drosophila hydei; assembly: GCF_003285905.1. Classification (NCBI taxonomy): domain Eukaryota; kingdom Metazoa; phylum Arthropoda; class Insecta; order Diptera; family Drosophilidae; genus Drosophila; species Drosophila hydei. The sequence goes on from NW_022045761.1 coordinate 2,420, forward strand.
TATTAGGGTGAACCAAATAATTATTTATTCAAAGTGAATTATTTACCAAAAATATAAATTTTCTTGTTATTCTCTTTAATATTATTTCATAATATGATAACATTCTAAATGATGACGTAGTTATATAAGTAAATCGGCTGGCCACTTGAAGTTGGCTGCGCCTGTCAAAAGTGTAGACTTCATGTTAAGTTAAAATATGTGTGAAACCCAAAACGCAACACGCTCTAGGTAAGGTATCAAAGCAGAGTTAGCTAGTATTAATATTACATAGAGCTCACATCATGCATATAGTAATATATTGTTATGATGAGAAAGTTTTGAATGTTAACTACATATATCAACGAGCATTAAACTAATTCGACAGCATTACGTGCGTCATATAATTGGAACTTGTTGAAGAGCCAAATATTGTTGGAGAGCATTATGCTTTTATATATATAGTACTTACAAATCTAAATAACACATTTGGGTGACTCTAAGCGGAGTTTTAGCTTAGCTCCATGACTGGATTTAATCAGGCTTTTTTAGTTAGTTTTGTTTGGTTTTTTAGATTATTTAAATTTTGATCTGAAATATATTTTGAAATTAATAGGGAACAACTGATCCAGTTTGCGATCCAGCTCCAGTTTCAGCTCGAGAAAAATGTTCAATAAACTTAAGTTTATTGAGTTTCATCGTAAGTCAATAAAAACTGGTAAATGCTGGAACCCTGTTCAAGTTCCAGTTCCAGTTCCAGTTCCAGTTTTTTTTTGTTCTTTGAGTTTTCTCGTATTAAATCAATTAAAAAATTTTAGCTTGAGTTCTAGTTCCAGTTCCAGTTCCAATTCCTATATTCCTATAGTTCCAGCTGCGGTAAAATGTCTAAACTTTGCGTTTTCTTGTCTCGAATAAAAAAAACGGTTCAGCTAGGTATCAATTCCAGTCCCAGTTCCAGTTCCGGTTCCGATTCCAGTTCCGGTTCCATTTTCAGTTCCGGTTCCGGTTCCAGCTCCGGTTCCAGTTCCAGTTCCAATTCCAATTCCAGCTTATTTTTTATTGGCCTTTACTTTTTAAGTCTGGTTTTTTCCACTGCATTTCAAATGTGCAAACAATAAAAATAACTGGTTCAGCTTGCTTGCCGCAGCTCCAGCTCTAGTTCCAGTTCCAGTATTGAGTTTTATCAAATATATAAAGTGCTCATACGCTATATGCCTACATCTTTGTATATATGTTTGGCAAGGGTATCTGATGCTTCGGTATTTTGTATCTTAAATTTTTTGTTTTCTGTTGTTTTTCGTCTTTTCACGTACTTTTGGTTATCTCTGCTGCTTTTTGCACTTTTTCTTACTTATTTTAGTTTTATGTTCGTTTTTTTTCGTGCTTTTTTTGGCGACTCTTTCGCTGTCTTTTGCTCTTAGCTGTATTTTTGTCTTCGTGTGTGTGTGTGTGTGTCTTCTTCTTCTTCTACTGTTACTAACAGCCCACCACCACCCAACCACCACCCCCACCGCACCTCCCGCTACCCGTTTGGCTAGTGTCTCTTTACGGCTGCTCGGTGCAAAATATTTTTGTTTGCTTGCCAAAAAATTTTGTCGATTTTTGTGCGCCGTCGTCGCCAATGGCTGGGCAAAGTCCTTGCAGTCATCCCCCATCCCCCGCCTAGCGCAGCCCTCTTCGGCCACCCCCAGCTGCCGTTGTTGTTGCTAGTTTTTAGTGTTATTGCTGTCGCGTTTTGCGTCCTGCGTCGCGCGTCTTTTGCCACGTCGACAACATTTGATGTTGTTGCATATAATGAATGCTAACCGCCCCCATCCTTCCGCCACCCCTGCGGCCACTGCAACAATTTTTTATATGCCACAGCTAGATAGACACACAAAAAAAATGTTGGAAATTTTAAGGAAATGTGGGTGGCACGAAGCGCAGATACTACGTAAACACACATTTTGACATTTTATTTTGCACGCCAGCTCGTGGGCGCCTCTATCGATGCCCATGTCCATGGCTCCCTGCCCTTGTCGTCTTCTCACTCGCTTTCGTATCCTTCCTTTGTTGTCTTGCTGCGCTTTTCTAGCTGCTCGGCTTTTGTTGCAACGCCCACAGTCTGTGCCCCGTTCCTTCAAATCTGTTAACGTTGCACTGAATTTTTTAAGGGCTGCGTACAGCCTCCTTTTCTTTGCTCACCCTGCCCTGCCTCCGTGTCATGTGGCGCTTAAGTGTGTTCGCATAAAATGCAACCAAATTGCATATTGCGCATACGACACGTGTGCCGCAACACTTGCCTAAAGACTGGTGCTGGTAGGCACTGTGGCCATTGGCAAAGTCGCTGTCAGCCGATAAGTAAATGCAGCCGATAAGCCCAGCTGCGGCATGCTGCATGCTGCATGCTGCCAAAGTCTTTGAATAATCCCACGCGACGGAATGTCGCAAGCAAGGAGAAGTCCTTGGCGTCCGGCAAGTGGAGTGCGCCGAGCTTCATTAGACAAAAACACAAATGTAAATGAATGAAACAAGTTCTCAAGACCTAGAGGGAAACTAGCATTCATATATGTACATATATATACATATATATAGATATATATATATATATATATATATATATATATATATATATATATATATATATATATATATATATATATATATATTATGATCCATTCTAGACGGAGAGAATATTAGCCAAAGCATTATAAATTTTCGTATTGATCTTCACTCTTTGGTTAGCTCTCATTCTATCTACATCTTTCTCTTCGCCTTTCTCTTCATCTCTAGTTCTCTCTTTCTGCCCCGCTCTTTCTTCTCTCGTGCTATCTTCTGCTGCTCCTTTCTTCATGTTCTCTCATTCTCTATTTATCTTGTTTTTTGTCTTTATTATCTCTCTCTCTCTCTATGCATCTTTCTCTCTTTCTCGCTGCATCACTCTAGCTCGCTCTTGTTTTCTCGCACTCTCTGTCTCTTTCTTGCCATCTTTTTCGTGCTCCCTCTCTCTCTCTCTCTCTTTCTCTATTTTCCCTTTTCTTCTCTATGCTTAGATTTTAGTTATTCTCTTCTCCACGCTTTCTCTTTCTCTTCTTTCTCTCTTGTTATCTCATCGTGCTTTCGAGTTGTGTTCTCTCTATCTCTGTCTCTTTCTTTTGCCTTTTTTTTACTATAACTCTATCTTTGTCTATCTCTCTCTTTCTCTGACTCTGTCTATGTCTCTGTCTCTCCACTTTTTCTCTTGATATTTCTTCCTTAACACGTTGCTTTCTCCTTCATTCTCTCTCGCTCTCTGTCTGCCTCTTTTAATTTTTCTATTTGCCTCTAGCTCTTTTTGTATTTGTCTCTCTCTCTCTCTCTCTCTCTGTCTTTGTTCCACTCTTTCTCTTGACATTTCTTTTGTAATTCGTAACTCTCTCTTTCATTCTCTCTCTTTCTCTCTCTCTCTCTCTATTTCTCTGCTTATTTCTTAACTGCTCTGTCTCTCCCCCTCGCGTGATTTTTCTTTTCAATATCCCTCGCTTCCTCTCTCTCCCTTTCTCCCTTTCCCTCGCTTTCTCTCTCTTCCCCTACCTCTCTCTCTTTCTCTCTCTCTCTAGACTCTCTCTCACTATTATGTTAGGCTTCAGCATATATAATTGTGCTTTCTGTTAAGCACATCGCCTCTCTATGCAATTCTCACAACTCCTACATATATCTTAGAGTATCTTATGCATTTTCTTTAACTTTTAAGCTTTAGTACTTGCAGCAAAGCATTATTTCTTACTTTCTTTAAGTACTTGCTCGACTGGTCTGCCCCCGACTCTGCTGAGTATTTGTTTTTATGCTTTCTCAGACTAAGCCACATCTTTGTATTGAAATGTATACATATATATATATGCAAGGGGACATCGTGGACAAGGCTTATCGACGAGTGGCCTTATAATACAAATAGTATTATACGGAATATAATCTATACAAATATTGTTTATAGAATGGCTTGGGTATTATATTTGATAGCTCTGTCCACACTTGCCGCCTTATCGGGAGGCATTTCCCTTGCCCATTTGTGTGTGTCTGGGGGAGCTGTATCATGCCATTACTGGCAGTTTCGCACCTGTAAAACATATCTAATGGCTACCTGGGCCACACTCCTGCCGGCTGTAGCTAAACAAAGTGCTCGTGTAGCTGGAGCAATGCATAAAATAAATATTAAACGGCCTTCCGTTTGCTGCTGGCTTGGCCTCCACCTGTATGTGTGTGTGTGTGTGTGTGTGTGAATATCCTGTATCCAAATTGAAACCACAACAACAACAAACAAAGTCAGTTCTTATCCCTCTCTCTCTCTCTGTCTCCCTCTCTCTCACTCTGCTGCACGGCAGTCAGACAGCGAATTCTTTTGTGGGCAAGGGCTGCGCTGCGCTGGGCTGGGCTGGGCTGAGCTGGGCTGGGGGCAACGCTTTAAAAGTCAAAAGTAAAAACAAGTCAATTTACGTCAAGCACTTTTGCTATAAAGGATATTAGAGCAGAAATACAACAAGGACATGCCAACATTTCCGACATGTAGGCGTCGACTAGCGGCGCCGCAGCTGCTGTTTTGTTCTGCACAGAAGATGTTGAATGAAATACGTTCTGTGTATGCTAAGTGTGTAGGGGGAGGGGGCGGGGGCGGGGGCAGCTGTGGGTGGTTGCGCCTGCCTTTTTGCCATTTGCTGGCTCGACCATTTTGTGTGCCTCGCTTGCAGCACGTTGCATGCATGTCATTTGCGCAGTCAGACAATGCTGCAATTGCAGGCGGCGCGCGTGTGTGTGGGGGTGGAGGGGCTGCGAGTCGTGCGCCTATTCGAAAACAAAATGGCGTCAGCTGTGACACGTCGACTGTCTGCCTGGCCGTCCGTCTGGCTGTCGTAGGCGCGCACGGCTCTAAACAGTTTTCCTCCTCTTCAGCGGAAATTGCGTTGCCATTAAAGGCGACACGACCTACCCCAAAAGCATAAATAAGCACAGCCAAGCTGGAGAGGGTGTGTGGGTGTGTGTGTGTGTGGCACGCAAGGGACAGCCAGACCTAACCTGCCACAACGCATTTCACGCTGTCTAAGGGTTGTTCGCATCGCGCCACAGTTCTGCCCGTGCTGTCCTTTGTTTTGGTCCGTCTCCGTCTCCGTCGTCGTCGTCGCGACGTCTTCGTCGTCGTCGCACAAACAATTTAATACATATTACCGTTAGCTGGCATTTTCTTTTGGGCATTGCAGCACGCAATATGCCACACGCAACACGCACAGCGAACAAACACCGCCCAACCACCCAACCAGGAGTGGTTTGTTCGCTCTGTTGTTGTGGCAGCTTTTACATAAATAATGCCATAATATTCCCGTTTCATCTACATTTTTATTTCGCCTCTCTCTCTCTCTCTCTCTCTCTGTGTGTGCGTGTGTGACGCAGCCGTTCCCACTGGCGGCGGTGGGCGTGGCAGGTCACTGAATACATTTGGCGGCCGGCCCACGCAGCGTATGTGCAATATAAATTGAAAAAATACCACAGCTGCTGGCGAAAGCATCTCAAGCATCGACCACAACTCACTCAAGGTCACGGGACCAAGCCAGCAGCGCAGACCAAATGAAAATGTTCGAGACCTGCCGACGACATTGCCAATCAGTTCGACATATTCCTGATAAATTCTTGGCTAAAAATGTTGTCGGCATCGACGAACACATTGCAAAAATAGATTTATTCTTCGATTCTCATTTTATACCCTGCACCCCACTGAAAATGCTTCTGCTGAGCGGCTTGGACTCAGCTGAGTGGAGATGTCTTTGCAGTATTTATATAATGTATAATATATAATATATAATATATAATATATAATATATAATATATAATATATAATATATAATATATAATATATAATATATAATATATAATATTTAAAATTTAATATATTATATATAATATATATAATGTTGATTACGGTAACAGTCGAATCAAGTTCGTCCGTCCTCCTAAATATTTATTTGTTTGTTCGTTTTTCTGTCTGAATTGTTTGTACGTTTGTTTGTCCGTCAGTTCATTCTTTTGTCTGTCCGTCTGTTCGCCTTTGCCGTCTTTCCGTACGTTAGTCCGCCCGTCCTTTTGTCCGTCCGTCCTTTCGTCTGTCAATTTTTTCGTACCTTTTTCCATCAGTTCTTCCGTCCTTTCGTCTTTCCTCCCTTTCATCTGTCCGTCCTTTCGTCCGTCCGTCCTATTGTCCGTCCGTCCTTTCGTCTGTCTGTCCTTCGGTCTGTTCGCCTTTTCGTATGTCTGTCCATCAGTCCGCCTGTCCTTTCGTCCGCCCGCCCTTTCGTCTCTCCGTCCTCTCGTCCGTCCGTCCCTTCGTCTGTCCTTTCGTCTATTTGTCCTTTCGTCTGTTCGTCTTTTCGTACCTTTGTTCATCAGTCCGTCCGTCTTTTCTTACGTCTGTCTGTCCTTTCGTCTTTCCGTTCTTTCGTCTGTCCGTCCTTTCTTCGGTCGGTTGTCGTCCGTTTGTGCGTCCGTTAGTTCGCCTTTCCGTCCGCCCGTTTGATCATCCATATGCATGAGCACTTCTATCTCAGAGTGTCCAAGCCAAGCTAATTTTACAGTTGGGATCGATTGTAAGACACTTCATCAGCTTTAGCATATAGATGCCCTTAAAGTATACGGAAATAGCGAGTGTTTCACTCTTGAGATACTTTCATGAGATTCCTGCTATGAGATAGATGTGAGTCATGCTAGGGTAAGCCCTAGTCGAGCAGTTTTGACTGGACAACTTGAGTTTTTTCTTATATGTTTTTCTGCTTATATTGGATCTGCATAGTGAAGGACTTGAAGAGAAAATATTGAAGTTGTCGGAAGAATCTATAGAAAGGTTCAGCTAAGTGATCTTATAACCTGAGGCAAGTAAGAAGAAAGCAAAATTTGGCTATAAATTCTGAGCTGCTTTAGACATTTGCACAAAGCCGGCTTTCTATGTGAAGTGCCATTGAAGGGCATTGAAAAGCCGCCCCTAGGCAACGCGCCACATGCAACATAGCCAAAAGCACCGACAATAAGGCCAAATGCTGAGCTGTCAGTCAGGGAAATGAACATAAACATAAATATGCCTGATGAAAATTATTAATTAATATAAACAAATGCAAATTGTTTACACATTGGCACGCAAGCAAGCAAAGCGAAAGGGGAGGGGGGCTGATGGGGGGATGACATTGTGTGGATGGGCAAGAAGCTAAGTTGCCTCGAGTGGAAAAGGGTTTTGCGATATCGTTGCCAAAAGCTGGCCGCCAATCAATGGGGAGTAGAGAGAGAGAGAGAGAGAGGGAGAGAGGGAGCAGGAAAGGGAGAGCATGGCAGGAGCTGCTGGGACTTGGGGAACGGCAGCACATGCGGGGAAATCAAACGCCGACTTTTCAAAATGAATGCCATGTGCAGATGTCCTGCCAATCAATGGATACGCTTCAATAAACACATACATCGAGTTTCACTTGCAGTCCATGGGGCTAGCTGGCAAGGTGGGGTGGGGGTTGGGGCTGTGTGTATTGTGGCTGACTGCATATATGCTCTATATATACATGGCTGTGTGTGTGTGTATGCAAAAGGCTGCCCTACACACACACACACACACACACACATACGCCGTGCGGCGCCCAAATTGCAACACGAAAAGCGAACAAATCGTGAAAATTATTGAAAAAAAAAGAAACTACAAGCGAGCTAGAGGGAGAGAGTGAGAGAGAGAGAGAGAGCAGTAGTGTGCAAGCGAGTCAGCTGTAGAGCGTTGGCAAAAGAGTGAGAGAGAAAGAGAGAGAGAGAGAGAGAGAGAGAGAACGGGACATAACGCGCAAAGAGAGCAGCAAATTAATAAATGCTATATGAAAAGCGTTGCGTGAGGCCGACTGACAGCGGGTGCAACAGAGAGAGAGAGAGAGAGAGAGAGAGAGAGAGTGGGAGAGGGAGTGTGGGAGAGTTAGGGAGCTTGGGTAGCAAGGCATTCGCTTCATTTATTGACGTGTAGTATCCCTATGATTGCCTTTCACAAGCCATAGCCCCCACTTGCTGCTGCTGCCGCTGCTGCTGCTGCTGCTGCTCCCCAACTATTTCGCTGATTGCTTCATTTTTTATCCCCATTTCTGCTCAGCAGCTGGCAGCATTGATGTTGCCTCGTGTATTTCAGCTATTTACTAGTCGAAACACTCGTTTCCATGCATCGAACCCCGCCGCTGCCTCCGGCGCCTGCCATCGAACAGGACGAATCTCGGCAGCCAGCTGTCCGTTCCACTAGAAATATTTCAATTTTTAATTGGAAAATGTACACATGAGTTGTTCCCTTAATGAATGCAACGGACATGTTAATATAATCGAATCCAGCTGCATCATCAATATTTTACAACAACTCACCCCGCCTGCCCCCCCCCCCCCCTCCCTTGACCCCTTGCATGAACTTTCATGTGTATTTATTTAGCTCTGACTCGATTTCTGATTTCTATGTGCAACCTGTCGACTATCATAACGTATCAAGGAGTCAAGCACACACACACACACGCATAGTGTGTGTAGACAATAGCAGCTGTGGCGCTGGCAACAAAAGGCGGCAACTAGCTGACGCACCGTAAAGTCATTTGAAAGTCGCAGCAAAGCAACTTTCCTTGAACTCAACTGACAAATGCACTTGGCGTGACAGGCATGAGTGCGTGTGGGTGTGTGGGTGTATAGAGACTGCCTGAGCTAAATTCTTAATGGTTAGAAAATGAGATTTGATTGCACAACTTGACGATCTTAATGCTGAGTGTATGTAGATATATATATATATATATATATATATATATAATATATATATATATATATAATATGATCCATATATATATACCTCAAATATCTGAAATTTCTGCCTTGCAGAGGTTTAATTACATTGAACTAGATGCAATTTGTAGATGATCTTAATTGAAGGCGCGCGCGTCAGCAGCTTGAGAAAAACCAATGCGAAAATTTCCACACTTCAGATGCAACGAGTTGCAGCAACTGCAACGGTTGTTGTTGTTGTTGTTGTTGTTGGCAGCGCACACGTTTTTAGGTAACAACTGCTTATCAGACAGCAGCATCAATTGACCTTTCGCATGGAGTCGTGTTGCACAGCGAGCAGGAAGGGGCGGGAAGGGGGAGTTGGAGTGGGGCATGGCTGGCATTTCATCAGCCAACTGCTCCAAATAAAAGACGTAGCCAAGACGCCGAGCTAAGCAAGGCTCAAACGGCTGGCAGCGAGCCAGGCTGAGGCCGCGCTCAGCTCTTATCTGCGACGTGCCGGAAAATGCGCTGGGAAATTGAGTCAGGCGAGGGCCAGCAGAGCCGAGCCTGGGCCTAGCCAGTGCCTGGCCTGGCCTGGCCTGGTGAACGTACTCGCAAATATGCAATAAAGTGCGCATAAATTTACGCGCGCGCGAAATCAATCTGGAAACTTGCACAAAATTAGCCTTGGCCAGGCAGACGGGGCCCAAACGGTGCCCAAACGTAGCCCCAAACAGCGCCACGGCAGTTATTTTTTAGCAGTTACCCTTTTGGCCTCTTAAGTGTGAAATTTGGCCAAGCCACTCGCAACGACTGGCCGCTCTGCTGGGCCAGGCATCTGCACCTAGGCCAAGTTTGGCTGCGGTTGCGGCCTGTCAATAATTGTTGTTAATAACGCAACGCTTAACTTGACGTTAACTCGAAAAAGCTGCCGGAGTTAGCAGCCAGACACAGCAGCAACAGCAGCAGCAGCAGCAACAGCAGCAGCAGCAGCAGCAACAGCACCTCACAGCTTCTATCTCTCCATTTCCATCCGCTGAGCTAGCTGGAGATTCTCTATGCTGAACACATTTCATTTAATTTAATCAAGAATTGAGTTGCAACGAGTGCGTTAACTGTTCAGAGTCAAGATAGAAGATAGTTCGAGGCGAAAAGCCTTCAGCTTCGATTAAGCCAGCCAAGAAAATGTTTCCATTTGAGTTATGCATTTAGTTAGTCCTTGAGAGAGAGATAAATATGATGATAATATGTTAGTAAATGCTGAGCTTTAATGTGCTTTTAAAAGCTCAGCAAATGAAAGGCGTAAATCTTAAAATATGCAGCTTTGTTAGTGCTATGACTTAGTATCAACAATAGCAGCGGTCAGGAAGCTTTCATGTGCTTAAAAGCTTCTTTGGAATTGAGTAAATAATGTAGTAATACTTCAGATATGTCTAGGCTAGGTTTAATAGGTATCTGAATATATGTCAATAATATTATTTCGCTTAGAGCTTTAATGTGCTTGTGAAAGCTCCTTCAGCAAAAGAATGGATTAGGACTAGGGCTATATTTTAAGCTTAGGCTATATTTAAGCCTTAATGTGCTTTTAAAAGCTCGTTTGAGCTATGCAGGAAAATTCAAAAATACTGTAGATATACCTTTGGCTATTTGTAATAAAGCTTTAAGCTTTCCTGAAACTTATTTGACTCTTATGTAGAATAACTTTTCTAAAATTTTTTATTTATATATTTAAATAATTTTAAGCTCGAAAGTTAAGTTTTTTGGCAATAGCTTTTCATTGACTAAGCTTAAAGCTCATTCGAGCTTGCATAAATAAGCGAAAGCTTTGGCTTTTGTGCTGCACAGTTACTCACTTCCTTAGCTCGTCTAGCAAGTAGCATAAATAGTTAAGTAAATTGCTAATTGATTTGCTTTAATCAAGCTTTAATGAAGCTTTAATCAAGCTTTAATCAAGCTTTAATCAAACTCAACTGTATTTCGATTGCTCTTGCATGCTTCCATCGCTATAACTCTGAGCTTTTTCTGTTAATTTGCCATGCAGGCATTAAAGGCAGCTGAGCTTTTGAGCGAGGCTTTTGCCAAATCTAAAAAAACGAATTTGTATTTATGCCTGGCAGCAACTGCAACTGCAAGAAGACCAAGGGCCTGGGCAAAGCATTGCAATGTGCGATTGCATTAGTAAATCCTTGTAATCCGCACATTAGTCTCCCTTTTTGGTCTTAGCAAATTACCTACCGCAAGAGAAGGTGCAAGAGAGAGAGGGAGAGAGAGAGACTTGGAACTAGCAGCTTGCGATCTGTTGAACCGTGCTGAGCGCCTGACAAACCACATGCGATTATGCAGACCCCTTGCCAAAGCATTAAATTGTTGTAAGGAACGAAGCAGGGGGTGGGGGAGGTGGGAGCTAGGTAGAGCGAGAGGTCATGCTGGTTTCTTGGCTGTGTAACAAATCGTTGAAAATATGCGACGCGTGTGTCGCAGCTTGCAATAGCAACAAGCGCCAAGGTGCAGCTGACTAGGAAACCCAAGCGAATCGAGCAAATATATATATATACACATATATATATATATATATATATGTGTGTGCATTAAGTATGTACATGTTGGCAAAGGCGCCAAAAAGATGGCGGCAAACAAGTAAAAATCGCATGCAATTTGAAGAAAAATATGCGAAAAGTAAACTTTTGAAGCGACGCATTTGTTGTTGTTGCTCCCCCAAGAGCCGAGGGTGTGCGCCTGTGTGTGTGTGTGTGCCCTGCATAGCCATGAAATGTGCAAGTGCGTTAGCCCCAAAACCAATTTTCAGTAATGACTGCATTTTGCCGACGAGCCAACCAGAAGGAGCTGAAGTTTGGGTGCGATGACGAGCACAAGCTCAAGGAATGGGAAGCATATGGCACAGGGCGAGTGGGGGGGGGGGGGGGGACAGCTGAAAGGCAGGAGCGATGCGTTAGGATTGGGGTGAATATGTCGGTTTAAATGCACAAAGCGCGCAAAGGACATGCCAAGGACAAACGTTGCTTGAACTGCCAGCATAGACGCTCTTAGCAGCCGTCCTCGTCCTCGTCCGTCGTCGTCGTCGTCCTCGCAGAGACGCTGCCTTGCGTAATTTGCTGCGGCGATGGCGGCAAAACACATCGCAAAATGGCGACAGCATTTGGCCAACACACAAGAACCAACAGCCCCCATCGCACCCACGCGCTGCGTTGCAAATGCAGCTGCAGCTGAAGCTGAAGCCAAAGCAGCGCTGCGGGTTTTACAATTTTAAGATTTATTTACGTGCTTTTGGGACGAGATGCGGCCAGGATAAGCAGCAGCAGCCGTACTGGAAAAGGGAGTGGCAGTGGCAGTGGCAGTGGCAGTGGGTGAGGGAGTTGGAGCTGCTGCTGCTGCTGCTGCTGCTGCTGCATGCGTTTGTTGGCCGCGCCAAAAACTTTGCCAACGCCAGCTGCATACTAATGGTGGGCAAAGTCAGCAGCGAGGGTGTGTGTGCGTGTGTGCGTGTGTGTGCGTGTGTATGTCGGCTACTGCAAAAGTCAGCCTGTGACCTGTGTTCGTCCTCTAAAGTGAAATATTTTCAAAGACGCAGGCGAAATGCAATTTCTACGCGCTTTGCCAAACAAAGCGAGGGGCGAGACACAGCCAGAGAGATGGAGAAAGAGAGGGAGGGAGAGACTGAGAGGGCGCCCGCTCAGCCATTGGCCATTGCGTAAGATGTCGACAGAGTCGCTGGGGCGTCATTTAATGCGCCGCCAGTTGTCTTAGCTGGAGCACGGAGCACGGAGCACGGAGCACGATGGCGACGTCGTTGGCATATTTCATTTTCCGGCTACTTTTTTGCCGCTTCATTTGACAGGAATAGGGAGTAGGCAACGCAGAGGGGCGCGTGCCACACCACGGTGGCACCATCATAATCTTGCAACGAACTCTCAGCCCAATTTCATGGATGCTGCTTGAAAAACGTTGCATGTATCTGAAATGCTTCAGCATTGATAAATAGTTTTGTGCAGTCCTGTGGGGCAGCAGCTTCCACTGCCACACCCACTGCCGCACTGCCTCTCTGTGTGTGTGTGGGTTGACTTTCGAAATTAGGAAAATTAATGTGGGAAAATGCGCTTGCCCCAAGTGAAGTTTGCAACAGCAGCGGCAGCAGCAACAAACGCATTTCATATATCAAACGAAATGGCGCCCATTTTGAGAGCCGGATAAGAAAGTTGAAGAAATTCGCAGCAGTCGGAGGCGACACGGTGGCTGGGGGTTGCAACTTGAATAATATGCGTATTTTCGGCATTTGCGTTTCCGCTTTCAGCGCAACGTGCAGCCACTTTGATTTGCAACTTATTTCTAGCCAAGCGAAAAGTCAACATCCATAATGCATTTACATATATCCACAACAAGCTCGATCGATACACAGAAATCTGTGTGACTCTTGACGTCTTGAACTCTTGCGCTGGCCTGAAAGAGAGCTAATAGTGCGCTCTCCCTCTCTCGCACTCACTTTGGCTTATTGCATTGCTAATAAATGGAGTGAGAAATGAATAAACTTTGAAACATTCTCTGCATTTGGTTAGCTTATGGCAGGGCTTAGTTGGCAAAGCAGAGGCAGAGAAGGGGGGTGGGGGGGGTGGTGGGTGGAAGCAGAGCTTAAAGTTTCTGTCGCCTCTTTCTATACATGCAAAGGACTAGGATGGAGTTATAGAAGCAGGCAGCATACGAAGTGTGCTCAAAAAGTAACGTTAATGATTTTTTATTTATCGTTATCGATTTTTGCTTATCGTTTATCGATCTTCGTTTATCTATTTTCAGCTATCGCTATATAATTTATTTGTATTATTATATTGATGATCGACAATTAATTGCATATCGATAACAAAAAATCGATAATCGATAATCGATTTCATCAACAATACTTTTTGAGCACACGATTATAAACTAGTACGGCCGTAAGGCACTTGAACTGCATAGCAGCAGCAGCTGATTTGCTGTGCTTCGATAACAATGCTCGATCGATAACAATGCTGACAGAATACACTCTAATATCTGAATGGGAATTACTTAGAAGTAGAGCACATAAAAGGCATGCCTCAATATTTATGAGACATATTTGAAAAAGCAAAAAAAAAATCGAGCTACTTTTTGAGCACACCTCGCAGAGTTGATAAGATGAGTTCATTTTCTGGACTTAGATTGGGAATATATTTTTTATATTTTAACATAAATAGCTGCAAGAGAACAGCGATCTGTGCAGCCCTCAGCTACAGCTGAAAAATCTTTCATTTATTTTGGTTTCTCACGGCGTCTTGTTGGAGCATGTGGCAGCAGTGTCATCGTTGGGAATGGCTCTAAATTCCCATGAAGCAGTCTGAAGCTGGACACCATCTATAACAGAGAAATCTTTCAGCTGACAAATCGTAAGTCTAATTTGGAATACAAATGACAACAGGCAAGCAAGTAGATATAGAAATTGAGTTGGGGTCTCTGCTCAGTCAGTTGTTAGCCAGAGGAAAAGCCAAGTCTTTACTCTGGCAAGCCTTCAAGCTGACTAAGCTTCAACAATTAGACCAAAGCTTATAGTGGACTATGGCTGTGCGCTGACCTAATCTGAAAATAGAGTCTGAACAAGAGATGCGTTCAGCTAAAAGTGACTTTTATATTGAACAATTGCTCGGCTTTACTTCAAGTCCACTTGCCACTTAGCAACCTCTGAGCCTTTAGGAGCCTTTTTTCGCTTATCAGCCACAAAGCGCCTGGACATGAGTTAATGTGCTGGCTGTCTGAGCGGGCCTGGGTCCGGGCTGGCTGTCGTCTGTTTGCCTTCAGCGAATGCGTTTCGACTACTGTTACATGGACATGGTGCAAAACTGTAAGCAATTTGCATGCGCTGCGATAAAAATCGTCTTAAACGCACGATTAATGTCAATTTTATCAATAAAATTATAAATAAAGACATGAAAACGAGCCGAGACGCGATAAGCGCGAATGAAATGCGAACGCGAGTCACAACAGCAACAGCAACAGCAACAGCAACAGCAACAGCAACAACAGACACAACAAGATCAGGACAGGCAAATTATTGAGTGTTGCAGCTCGTGTTGCATGCAACGGCAAATGGCAAACGGCAAACGGCAAACGCAGCTGGGCAGACTGTATTCTCCCTCTCACTCACACACTCTCTCTTTCTCTCTCTCTCTCTATCTCTCTCTGCGTCTCTGGATCTGCTACAAATGCGCAGCTGCTGCAGCAACTGCCACAGCCACATGCAGCAGCAACAGCCACAACAACAACAAAGTGGCAATTCGACCAAAAATTTATTTCATTTCATTCAACATGCTTAGCACCGCCGCACAGTGGGCTCAAACCATTAAAGCATTAGCTACTCACACGTGTTTCCAGCTCACAGATTTGCATCTCAGTTCTGAGTGGGGTCAATGAAACGCTTTTGCTTTATCAACTATAGACTGCTGTATCTTCTATATAGACTTCTTTCTCTCAAAGATACTTTTGCATATTCGAGATATTTTTGTATATTTTGGTAGGCTTTGACATTATCTGAGGAGGCTTAAAATTCAAACTGATAATGCATCGAGTACGAACATCTGAATCAGCTATAGAGACTTCTATGTCAGAGATACTTTGACATCTTCGAGATACTTTTGTATCTTTTGCTTGTTGTAATCAGCATTTGAGTTTCCAACTCGAATTGCCTCGAGTATTAACTTCTGTATATTCTATATAGACTTCTATCTATTAGAGATACTTTTGCGTTTCCGAGATACTTTTGTATCTTTCGGCTTGTTCTGTATCTTTCATGAATTGAGCACATTGCGGGTTTCAAACTGGAAATGAGTACATACTTAAGGATCTTCTGAAGTTAATATGTGAAAGATACTTTAGCATATTCGAGATACATTTGTATCTTTTGGTTAGTTTTGTACCTTTCGAACACATTTAAACTGTTAATGCATCGAGCATGAGAACTTCTGGATCATCTATAAAGACAGAGATACTTTTGCATTTTCGAGATACTTTTGTATCTTTCGGCTCGCTCTGTATCTTTCATGAACTGTATCAACATTGGATTAGGCTACTTGAACTGGAGCTTCTAGAATTGCTTCGCCCACAAACACCTTACAAATGAGTAGATAAATCCCTAGAAGATCATGGCCAGGCTGAGCTGCGTCGCTGGCTGCTGCTGCTGCTGCTGGCACCACGGTGCGCGGGGCGTGAGTCGGTGTATGTATTTGGTGTATTCCCACGCCAACGGCTACAAAGCGGGTTCAAAACGTTTTGCCCGCCAAGAGTCTGGCTTCCAATTACACAAAAGATTGCTGAGAACAGCCGCCGAAATGTGCTGCGTTTGGCTTTTCCAGCGAATGCCGCTAGCTGCCGTTGGCTCCCGTTGCCAGTTGCAACTCGTAACTCGCAACTCGCAACTTGGCCTCGTTTGCCTCTTTTTCCTGCCATGACGTCATATGTGATATCTATGACATATTGTCAGACTATGCAGAGTAGCTTAGCAGGCAGCAGCCGGCACTTGTTGCCGCTTGCAACGCGCATTTCGCATGCCAAGGCGCCTTTTGCTTGAGCCGCGCGATTTGCATAAACGGCGTGATTTCGTTTTTAAATTATGCTTAGCCAAGGGTTGCCGCCCCATTTTAGGGTTGCCTTTGTCGGCAACATTTTAATGTGCAGCAGCAGCAATCGAGTACATTAAACGCTGTCGATGCCCACAACATTTTCCTAATGAGCGACAAACAATGAAGCAACAACTGTGCGCTGTCTATAAGTGTGAGTGTGCGTGTGTGTGTGTGTGTGTGTGCGTGTGTGTGTGTTAATTAATCGTTAAGTGCCATGCGATTCTAATTTGTTATTGTTAGTATTATGGTTATAGCTCTTGTTCGCTGGCAATTGAGCGAGCAGGAATGTTGCCAGACTCCGCTGCGATGCCAAGAGCAACGCGGAATGAGTACGTATATATAATAGTATATGTATATAATAATACGATATATATATGTGTGTTATATAAAATGAAAATTGTATTTGATATCTTCTTTTCATTTTATGTTTCAGCTTTTGCCTGGAGTCGTGTTGTTCCTAGAGTCTAATTGACTCTTGTAGACTTGAAGCACAGAGAACTGAGAAGGCTCAGCTCTCTATATCTCTCTAGCTCTCTATATCTATAGGTTGGCTATATGTCCATATCTTTTTGTTGCCTATATGAGATTCATAGTGAAACATATACTTAACATGCTTAGAGTTGCTCCTTTAGTAGCTTCCAAGTTGCGCACATCCTTGAGCATTCTCTTTCTCTCTCAGTAAGAGTCTCTGTCTCATACCTCTATCATTCTCTTTCTTCTTTCTCTAAATTTCTCTACTCTCTTTTAGTGATTGTATCACTTTCTCTCACTCTTTCTGTGTGTCTCTGTTCCAGGCTGCTTCTGCCTCTCTTTCTCTCTCTCTATCTTGCTTTCTCTCTCTATTTTTATATGTATTCCTCGCTCTGCCTTTCTCTCTTTCACTCTTCCACTCTATCTGTTTCTTTCTCTTTCTTTTTCTATCATTATCATTACCTTAGTTTATCTTTCTTTATATTTTTTTTTGGTTTAATTTATCTCTCTTTCTCTCTGACTAATATCGTCTCTCTCTGTCTGTAATTTTCTCTTTTTTTATATTTTTCTCTGTTTTCTTTTGCTTTTCTTCTCTGAACCTCTTCTTTATATCTCTCTCTCTCTCTGTCTCTCTCTTCCTTCACCAAAGTTTCCCCTTGAAATTCGATTTCCTGGCAGCATTTGCCTTTCCCTTCGGCAAATTCAAGTCCAGCTCAAGCTGAGGTTTCCTGAGACCTCTTTTTCTAGTTTCCTTGTGCAGTAGCTAACTGGGGCTTGGTCACAATTCAGCTGTAATTACGGCTTACTAAATCAAAGTGTGGCCCGCCCCCTTTTCCAGGGCAATCGAGGCGGCCTTTCTCGCCCACGTTGACAACTTGAAAATAAAGCAAAGGCAAAAAAAAAAAAACAAAATAAAATAAAAAAAGCTAAAGATCAATGGCAAAATGCCGACAGACGATCCGCATAGGTGCGACTACAACAACAGCAACAGCAAGCGCAGTGCCTGCCATAAGGAAATTGCAACTGCAACTGCAACTGCAACGACGGCAAACTGCAGCAGCAAATTAAAAGCCAACTTCAAGTTCTCGATTCGAATTCGAAGTCGGTGGCTGGCATATTGAAATAAGATCAATATCGCTCTGAGCAGCGCGTAGTTGCGTTTAAAAATATAACTACGATTGTTCTGCCCAGCAACAGCAACAGCAGCAGCAGCAGCAGCAGCAACAACAACTGTCAAACAAGCAACAAGACATATTACGGGCGCGGGCAGCCCCATCGAGACCCTCGAGACTCATTTACAACTTACCGAATAAGTGTGTCCCTGTGTGTGTGTGTGTGTGTGTTTTGAGCAACACTTTACGCCAAATCGATTGTCCTGCTTTAACAGATGTTGAGCATGGAGTTTTGAAGGTGTTTTCCGCCAGTTGCCCATGCTCAAGCAGCCGCAGCTATTTAGAGCTGATCGACACAGCTGCTTAAAGGGCTAAAATCTTCAAGCCAAATACAGCTCTCTATTTAAACAGTTGCTTATATTTTTATATTAAGAAATAAATTTATATGGAATTATATTTTATTTGGTATCGTAGCTCACTTCTTTTAGCTTGACTTGGCTTTTTATAACCCACAGATCAGGCGCAAGTTAGCCCCACTGTCTAGAGATGCGCAGCTCAAGTTTGCTTCAACTAATCGATAACTTTTCCATTCTCAAGAAATCGTTATCGCTACTTCATATTCATAGCTTATGATCAGGTACAGTTATACAGCCATTAAGCCATATAAGCCGTTGCTTAATACAAGCCAGAAGGGCCTTACGACTAGAGCCTGTCCACTACTATTTTTTTGTAGACTCAAGATATAACTTAGCTTGCCATAGCTATATATCTATATCTCTAGATTATTGCTATACACTTTTTAGCCTTTATCTCAGAAAATATGCATTAGCTTAGATAACAAAATATATTTAATATTTATATAAACATTTACTTATAAAATGTATATTTATTTTATAAAATTAGCTTAGCTCTTGTGGCAAGTTGTGTTTTAGCTTGAAAAAGGCTAGCTGGCCTATAGCTGACAGCAGTTTTAGCCGTTTTGTTGTGGTGCTGCTGCTGTGGTTGCTGTTGGTGGTTGTTGATGCCGCTTCAGAGGCACCGCCGCAAATGCCGCCAACGCCGTCGCATAAAAACAATTGTTGCTCATGTTGTTGTTGCTGTTGTTGTTGTCGTTGTTGTACGCAATTTAAATGGAATTTCTGCTACTGGGCTCACATTGATCGCCATAAATAATCGCTATAGCAGCCGCAGCCGCTGCCGCAGCATCAATGGTGGCGGCAACGTGCAACGTGCAACAACAACAACTAACAACTACGTGCAACGGCGGAGCAACGGCGACCGCATCTCAGATGGCGCGATAAGGTAATTGGACTATTATGTCAAAAAGTATTTGGCGTTTAAGAAATATGGCCTGGCATTTGACATTTCGGCAGGCAGTAGTCGCTTTGCCTGCCCCAAACCCTTTTACCCAGCCCCGGCCCCCTCAAGCCGCTCTCTTTTTTTGCGCTTTGTGGCAACAGTTACATTTGCAATTGCCACAGAACAAAAGGTGCACATTAAAAACTGTTCGCTGCTCGCCTTTCTGTGTTCTCTGTCCGTGGCAGCATTCGAGCTGCAGTCGCCGTCGCAGTTGATATCGCGATTGCATTGATCAATACAAACACACACAGACACACACACACACACACACACACACACAGACTGAAGCTGTGGCTTAGCTTGAACTGAACGCATTGTCCCTGGCAAATGATCAAAGCCAAGTGCGTGGCAATATAATTGATTGGCTTTCGCCTCGTATTTGTGATTCCAGTTGCTGGCTTCTTGAAGTGCTCAACACTTGGTCAACAATATTCATAGCGCTGATCTGATGATTACTGATCTTTATTTGAGTTATCGCGTATTCTGCTGCAAGTCGTGTCTTTATAGCTGAATATCTTTTAGGAGTTTCTTTATAATGCGTATTTCCAGCTGACCAAATAAAACTGATACTATTTTCGATAACTCTAGTGCAGCAGCTGTTTAAGTTATCGATAACATTTGACTAGAGAAACGTTTAAAAAACTTTGCCATTTGTTTATAAATTATGCAAAACTTGCTAGAAATTTGGAAGTTATTATAAGAGTAGAGCGAAGTTGCAGTTGAGTGGGAGAGCTGAGCAGCTCGACTATGGAGTCGACATAGAAGGCAATCAGACTTGACTCTGCTGAATCTGTTGGGCTAGTTGACGCAGCTTGTGCTTTATAAAATGATTTCTTTTTCTATTCGTTAGTCTATATATCTAAATAAAATACTTTTACAACTATAAGATACATAATCTTTATGCATTGGTTTCATCAAGTTGAAGCCTCAAGACATTTTACTAATATTATAATTTTTTTTTCTATTTTATTGCATTTTTATTAATTTAGTTTTGCATCCCAAAAAAAAAAAAAATATAGTTCACAATTTTAATTTAATTTTAAAATAAAATAATTTTTTATATAAAAATTTACTTTGCTTTATACTTTAATTTATCTGTATAAAATATAAAAAGTAATTATAAATATATATATAATTATTCCTGAGTATAATTCGAACGCTAGATAAGCGCAATTCACAAGCGTTTGCCCTTGGCAAATAGATAATATTTAATCAATATTTTGTCGCCTCGCCACTTTAAGTTGGCTTTTAGCTCGTTTCAGTTAACGTCAACGGAATTGGCTGACGATGAGTGCTTGGAATATCAGAAATCTAATAGCTGACGCAGCTCATCAATCCAATATAAATGACGAGATTCGTGAAGCAGTCGTGGCCGAGCGGTTAAGGCGTCTGACTAGAAATCAGATTCCCTCTGGGAGCGTAGGTTCGAATCCTACCGGCTGCGGGGAGAGTTCAGGATATTTCCGTTCTCTCTATTTTTATTTTTTTTTTTTAAAAAGAGTATCGCTTGCATTAATTAAGCCATGGCAAGCCAAGCTGATGGCTGCTTTTTGGAATTTAACGAGATATACAATCTTTTTGTGGGCAGCCCTGGCAGCTGGCGTTTTGTGTTTTGTTGCTGAAAGCGTCATCGTTTTTAATGTATTTATTACATTTATTAAACACATACAAAAGGCATTAAAATGCCATGGCTCGCATCTAATTAGCGCAGCGTACGAATCCTCTTTAGTCCAATGGAAAATTAACGTCTCAGTCGCCAAAGAAAAAAGCCAAAAAAAAGAAGGAAGCAAAAATGCAAGAAAAATGAAATAACAAGATGAATTACCTTTTGCCACTGCACGTGAAACTGACACGCGAATGTGTGTGCGATGGACTGCCCGGTAGGTAGCAGGCAGACAGGTAAGCAGGCAGGCAGGCAGCTATATAGCTGTACAGCTGAAGTCCCTATCGAGTCGCCGTTTACCGCTTGTCCGGCTGTCCGGCTGTCTGCTTGTCCTCAAAGTTCTGGCCATGCCACACATGGCTTTCAACACGTTCTTGTTTTGGTTTCTTTTTCTTTTTCGTTTTTTTTTTTTTTTTTTTTGGCCATTTCACTGGGCTGGTGCCTGGTGTGGCTGGGTCAGCTGCCTTGAAAGTGCTGCGTGACGTCGCGTCGCGTCTTGGTCGTTGTTGATGGCTCAATTCATTTGTTGTCTGCTGCCACTTTGCCAGTTCGCCGAAATGCATTTTTAATTTAATTTCATTTTGAATAATTTCGCTGGGCGCGCGCATTAAAAAATGTTTAACATAGCAACAGAGCCATTAAAATTACCTTTGCTGCAAAAAATGGCCGCTTTTCGATTTGGATTATGCTTTGCGCCGTCTGCTCAGCTCTGCTCTTCCTTTCTCTTCCTCTTGCACTATTTTTTTTAATTGCTGCGCCTCAATTATGTTAATATGCTAGCCGAGCTCTTCTAGTTATTAAGACGTTGTTTTTTTTTCTTGCTTTGCATAAATTCCGGCTTGGATTATACGCAAATCGCAGTGTCGGCGGCTCATTTTCCATTTCACATTTTCATGCGGTCGCGTTTCGTTTTCATGCATTTAATTGGGCACCCAGCCCCATCGACGGCGTGTCACATCTGCCGCATCTGCCGGAGGCAATCGCAAGCGCAATTGCTGGAATGGGAACCGGGCGGCGAGCGGCCTCTTCCAGCAGCTGCGATTACATTCTAATTACGTAACATTCTTATTAACCAAATGATACGCGAGAGAACAGAACAAAAAACACACACAAAAAAGGCATAGCGAATGCAGCGAGGAAGCGAGTTCATTTGAGGCGCAACTATTTACGCGAAAATGCACTCGCCGTTCGGCTGCAGCCGGAGCTAGACATTAACGTATATATCTTTTCGAACTAATATTTTGTATCTTCAAGATACAGACTTATACTTTTGTATCTTCAGATAAGGTTTTATGCTTTTGTATCTTCAAGATACAGTCTAATACTTTTGTATCTTCAAGATACAGACTTATACTTTTGTATTTTCAGATTAAGTTTTATGCTTTTGTATCTTCCAGATACAGTCTAATACTTTTGTATCTTCAAGATACAGACTTATACTTTTGTATCTTCAGATAAGGTTTTATGCTTTTGTATCTTCCAGATACAGTCTAATACTTTTGTATCTTCAAGATACAGACTTATACTTTTGTATCTTCAGATAAGGTTTTATGCTTTTGTATCTTCAAGATACAGTCTAATACTTTTGTATCTTCAAGATACAGACTTATACTTTTGTATTTTCAGATAAGGTTTTATGCTTTTGTATCTTCAAGATACAGTCTAATACTTTTGTATCTTCAAGATACAGACTTATACTTTAGTATTTTCAGATTAAGTTTTATGCTTTTGTATCTTCAAGATACAGTCTAATACTTTTGTATCTTCAAGATACAGACTTATACTTTTGTATCTTCAGATTAAGTTTTATGCTTTTGTATCTTGAAGATACCATCTAATACTTTTGTATCTTCAAGTTACAAATTTATACTTTCGCATCTTCCAGATAGCGATTTACACTTTCGTATCTTCAAGATACATACTTATAATTTTGCATCTTCAAAATGCGTTTGCATCTTTAAGCTACATTTCGATACGTTTTTACATCTTAAGAAAACGCTTTGATAGTTTCGTATACCAAATACTTTTTGGAAACCTTAATACTTGAGTATATTTCCATATTTGCTTTCTGCATCTGAAATATAGACTACAAAACTTTTGACTCTTGCAGTTACACTACGATACTTTTGTCTCTTAAAGATACTAGTCAGCGATACTTTAGTATCTGAAAGATATGTTTCGATGCATTGATTAATTTAATACAAAAGTATCTTAAAGATAAAATATATAGCGATATGAAAACATACAGATTGTAAAGTTTAAGCGCTACTCTGGCATTTTAATGCTGAAAGATACTTTTGTATCTTGTAGATACACATACATTCAATTGAGAGGCAAGGCGTGAAGTTATCTTGAAGGTATTAATCGCAGAGTTCCACAAAACTGATGTATCTAACAGATTTTTTCTGGCACAAAATAGTTAGATAAATGCAACAATTTTGTATCTCAAAGATGCTCTGGTACTTCAAAGATTCTTTTATATATCGTAGTTTCACTTTCATAAGATATTTTTGCTAAGAATTTCCTTTGATATCATGGAAAAGCTTGTTTAAAGCGAGGAACATCACTTGCTGCACACATGAAAGATACTTTTGTATCTAACAGATGCTTTTGTATCTCATAGATACTTTTCACATTTACACAAACAGAATTGCATTTGAGTTCTGTATGATTTTCAGCGATATTTAGGCTGGCTTACATGACGGGGGCTCACAGATACTTTTGCATCTCTCAGATACTTCATGCCACTAATTACTGTTAATACGCTCGATGACGAAACGGCGTCTGTTGACTTTTTTGGCACACAACTATTTGGTACACGTTGTCCGAATGCTTATTGTGAATACTGTGATTGTGATTGCATTCACAGTGGCTGCAACAATCCGTTTTGTGTGTTTTCGCTGCGCAAATGTCGGCAATGAATTGTTGCTGTTGCCATTTATGTGGCTTTGGCTGTTGACGCTTTTGCCCAAATTCGCATATCAGACATCAAGCTTCAAAGTCCGCAACATTTCAACGTCCTCGTCCTCGTGCAGCCTCTCGACCCCTGCCTGGCCTCAGCCCCTCGGTGTCAGCTGGCAAAAATGAGCTGCCAAAGATTTGAATATTGTGCATTTGTGTCATAGTCGCGGCGAGTGAAATATTTTTGTATTTTTTTGAGTGCGCATGTTGCAAGACGCTGATCACGTGCGTCCGTCCAGCTGCCGCCGTGCAACATGTTGCGAGCGCTGCTCACAACTGCCTTTGGCCGCTTGTCAAATGTGTTTCTCAGCTGCTCGCCAGCCAGAATTGCGCCACTTGACAGGCGCCCAGACGAAAAGCCAAACAAAACCTCAGCATCAGCTCCCCTCTCTCTCTCTCTCACTCGCACACTCCCTCTCGCTCTCGCTCTGCATGATCCGTCGAGGAGCTGCGGACGATCAGTGGACAACGATGCGTGCCTGGTCAGCGCTTGTCGTTTAATTGAAAGATGTCAATTTGCGTTTTCGGTGGCAACGACGCACAACGTGCGTTGCGCAACGACAGCAACTGTGGCAGCGCGACTTGCAAATACCCTGTAAAGGGCACGAAAAGAAAGACACTTAAGCAGTTATAATAACTGAAACTTCGTGTCTTGTGTACATATTTTATATTTTATATAAATGGCCAGACTAAAGAATACCCTGTAAATAATTGAGTTTGAGCATATTCAAATATAATATTTAGGTAGTGCTGTTAAATTAAACAGACTTATATGATATCTAGAAACTTCTAGATGCCAAAACTATAAGAGACTGACTTAGGGATACCTCGTAAAAAGTACTTCCACAGACAAAGCTTCGGCAGAGCATCTTTTTTGGAGTGAACAGAGCAGAGCTAGAGAATCATGTGAGATATGCAGAGATGCAGAATACATAAATCAGCTGTAGCCTGACTTGCAAATACCCTATAAACTTATTTTTATAGCCAGGCCTGGGGTCTAGAATCAAGCACTCAAAATACATACATAGAGAGCTTTGTACGTGGTTTCTAGTAAGCTTAGCTTACAATGTCTCTGGACAGAGCTTAAGCAAGGAATCTGAAATATATGATATATAGTCCGTTATAAAGATAATTATATAAAGATAATTTTGCTTCATCAAAAACTGTTGATAAAATTTCAAAGATATGAGCACTGTTTCTCTAATGTATAGAGTCAGGGTAGGACTTTATGCATTCTTCAAGTCATTCGTATTGCTTGGCCGTGCATACCCTTTACGAAACACTTAGTGCAGGGTATAACAACGACGTACAAAACGTCGCTGGCACTGCGGGCCCCCCGAAATAAATTGCAACCAAATTGCCAAGCGTCAGCGACGCTATCAGCAACATTTATCAGCTTAAGGGGAGAGACGACTTAAGCTGGGAAAGCGTAGAGGGAATCAGAATGCAATGGCAGTTGTTGCTGCCGCTGCCGCTACTGCTGCTGCTGCCGCTGCTGTTGCATGCTGTTATAGGCTGCATGCTTTATCGCAATATTTAATTGGCAAAATATGCGTCTAAACGCACATAAATTGCATTGCTAACGCGTTTGTTGCGTCTCGCAGGCCGCACGCCAATTACCCAACAGCAACAACAACTGCAGCAGCAGCAGCAGCAGCAGCAGCAGCAAACATTATTGGAGGCAGCATCCGCACGCAATGTCAAGGCATTTCACTCAATTGTTGTTGCTGCGGCGGCAATTGCTGTGCGGTTGCAACAACAGTTGCTAACCTGCCGCAAATGTCACAATTGGCGAGTCCCTGTCCGCAACTGGAGGCAGCGGCTCCCAGTGCCCGATGCTCGAGACGCTCGACTGACACTTGACTGAGGCGAGCGAGCGTCTTTGGCTTTGCGGCTGCAGCTCTTGCGGCTTGTTAAATTGTCGCAAAGTTATGAGCCAAGGATTTGGCATAGTCAGACGCAAGTTGCAAGTTGCGAGTTGCGAGTTGCGAGTTGCGAGCAGCTACGTTGCTCCGCTGCAACTTGCTGCCCAGCTGACGGTGAATTAAACGTTGCTCGTTGCTCCGCTCAACTGGGCTCTGGGTCACTCAAGCGCTATGCGAATGAGTTTTGCATATTTGCCATTTCTTTATTCCGAGCGAAATTGCGCATTTTCTGATTGGCATTCCCTTTAAGCAGCATGTTGAACTCGCCAAAGTGTATCATAGTTAAGCAGCTTTAAGCACAAAGAGCAGGAAACATTTGTTGCGCATGCAACTAGCCTGCAGATACACTCTAATAAGCGAAGCCCTAATGCGAGTATCTCAAAGATACACAAGTTATAAGCACGCTTGTATTACAAGTGTATTAAAGATAAGGCACAGCTGCATTGCAAGCAGAGATACGCCAAGATACATTACACCATGTGGGGCTGTTAGCTTGCCAGTATCTCAATGTTGCTTGAGATCAGATTTATCTGCGTTGCAAGTATCTTAAAGATGCTTAAGAAGAGTTGAAGCTGTATTGCAAGTATCTTTAAAGCACTCAGGCAACTCTGCATTGCGAGTATCTAATAGATACATTACCCCAAGTGAGATACATTAGATCAAGCTAATTCGCATTGCAAGTATCTGAAGGATGCTCAAAGAGAGTTAAGCTGTATGGCAAGTATCTTAAAGATACACAAAAAAAGGTAAGCTGTGTTGTAAGTATTCTTCAGATACTCTAAACTGAACTCAATATTACTGCAAGTATCTTAAAGATACACCACATCAGGCCACTCATCTCATAGATACAATTTGCCATATGAGATACATTAGATCAAGCTTATCCGCATTGCAAGTATCTTAAAGATACATAAAAAAGGTAAGCTGTGTTGTAAGTATCTTTCAGATACTCTAAACTGAACTCAATTTTGCTGCAAGTATCTTAAAGACACCACATCTGGCAACTCTCTTCAAGATACACTTAAGTAAACATTTACTGCAAGTATCTTAAAGATACATTTAAACACTAAAAAAGGCGAATTTCTGATGAATGTGTCTTAAAGATACACGAGACACACAAAATCTGTGCTGCAAGTATCTCACAGATATGCTAGAGTAAGCAAAGCTGTACAGCAAGTATCTGAAGCATATTTGAAAGTATCTTAAAGATAGAAGCAATGTAAGTATATTTAAGATGCACTCTCTAAGCAAATCCTTAACGGAACTAGCCCCAATATACGTTCGATCAGGCAGCTAGCGCTCCGTTGCAAGTATCTTAAAGAAACAGCTCTTAAATACAATATGAAATAGAAGCTGCAGTAACAGTAACAGCTCGACTATTAAGCATCCTTCTTATGCTGCACGAGCGCACTCGAAACATAATTGCATCTAACAGATACACAAATAGTTAGAGCTTCCATGAGTAACGGTGCGCACAGCATCAAGAGTCGCCAGCGCATATAGTATATGCAATCCGATTGCATCTGACAGATACAAAAGTATCTTTTGTGCATAGATTTGAGCTGCAGGTGCAGCCAACTGTCGTACTCAGGATGCTCGATATAAAACATGTATAAAATCGCATAGACAAAAATTTATTATTTGAAGTTGAAGTTGCATCAAACTTCAAAGTAATCCTATATTTATATATATATATATATCTGTTTATATATATATATATATGTATCTGTGTCAAATATTAACAATTCAAGAAACTACTTTCATTAGGACAAACCGCTTAAAGTCGCACAGCTGAACACACAATTTAGAACATGCATAGAAATAGACTTGGACATGAATATATATAAACCATATATATATATATATATATATATATAGCTATATATATACATGTATCTGGCACATCTGTGGCATAATAATTGAATTTTGTGCAAGTTTTTTTGCTGTGCGACCGCGACCTTCGTTAAAGTTGTGAAACTTTGGCTTAAAGTTCAAACTGGAGCACAACTATTTGCCCCAAATGCATGACACACACACACACACACATACACATGCACATGCGTATGTGTGTGTGTCTATAAAGAGCATAAACTATGCACGAACTGCGCCAACTGAATTTATACAACTCTTTTATTTCCTATATATACATGTATATATATTGATATATATATATATAAATATATATATATATATATATATGATATACATAAATATATTTTTTTATATTTTGATTTGAATGCTTTGCTGCTGCTGCTGCTGGCGTCGCAGCTGTTTTCGCGCTTGCCGCAACTTGAGCAACGTCCTTGGCTGTTCGTCCTGTTCGTCCTGGCTGTCCGGGCCGCACACTTAAGCCTTGCACTCGACGTGTTGTTGTTGCGGCTGCTGCCTGGCTGCTGACTGTCTGCAAAGTTTTCCATATTTTTAGTGCAGCAGCGAACAAGCAGCCCAGCCAAGCCAGCCAGCCAGCCAGCCAGCCAGGCAGCCAGGCAGCCAAACAGCTAGACAGACATTTGGAGTTACCCACTTTGCAATAAGTTTCAAACTTAAATAAGGATAATAAAATGCTTTCGACTGCGCTGCAGCAGCAACATCCTCCAAGCAGCAGCAGCAGCAGCATTAGAACTCTGATATGGTGCATACCCCATGAGCTGTACCCCCAGTTGCCGCCTCACACCTACTCTCAGCTGCTATGCGCCGCATGTCCCGCCGCTTACCCCTTTTTCACCTAGCATACATATTCTTGGGCTGACTCTCACGCCCGACTCTCGACTTGTCTGGCGTCCTTGGCTTGGTCCTGCTCTATGTCTGTGGACTGTCTGCTTGCAACGCAACCTTGCCAGCAGCCCCCTCCCTGCCAAGCAGCCACCCATCCCCAACCCCCATCCCCCTCTCTCTCTCTCTGCTCTCCAACAAGTTCTCGTTCTAGTCCGTGATTCACTCTTGAACAACTTTTTAACATAATGAAATCAAATAAAATGTAGGTAGACGCTTTATGCAGCGAACGTCGCTTGTGCCACATAATAACACACACACACACACACGAGCCTTTGAATGTGTGTGTGTGTATGTGTGTGTGTGTGTGTTTGCGAGCATAATAAAATATATTCCAGTTGTCTGCTGGCAGCGCCAACTGCGGTTCCTGTTGCTGCCTTCTCTTATTGTTGTTGCCGTTGTTGTTGTTGTTGTTCAACACTTTCGCTTTCAGCGAGTCAAACAGCGCACTTTCAATTACAAAGCAACAACTTATGGTCAGCGAAAACCAACTGAATGCAATTTTTATTGCACATTTAGCAAAGCTTTTGTGGAACTTTTGTCAGCAAATCAAGCAAAGCTATAGAGACAGATATAGATATAGATATAGCTATAGATATAGATATAGATATAGATATAGATATAGATATAGATATAGATATAGATATAGATATAGATATAGATATAGATATAGATATAGATATAGATATAGATATAGATATAGATATAGATATAGATATAGATATAGATATAGATATAGATATAGATATAGATATAGATATAGATATAGATATAGATATAGATATAGATATAGATATAGATATAGATATAGATATAGATATAGATATAGATATAGATATAGATATAGATATAGATATAGATATAGATATAGATATAGATATAGATATAGATATAGATATAGATATAGATATAGATATAGATATAGATATAGATATAGATATAGATCTATAGATATAGATACTTATATACTTATATACTTATATACTTATATACTTATATACTTCTATATCTCTATTCAGACAGAGTTAAATGCAAGTCGTAAAGTCTTGAAGTGTGCTTTAAGCACAGTTGAAGCAGACAAAAGGCAAAGGGGATAAGAAAATCGATAATGCGTATCAATGGAATTGTGAGTCAGGCCAATCGGACTGCTGATTAGGGCCCAGACATTGGGACTGGCAATGGTTTCCTTGGCTAACTATACAACTATTCAATTGCCGGCCCACTCTCATTCGAAATTCCAATTGGACTCCCAATTGGAGCTGCGACTAACTGCTGCAGCGCTTGTAACCCGAATTGCTGACTCCAATTGAGCGGCATAACAAAAGAGCCAGTGGTTCGATTGTTCCACACTGTCTGTCTGTCTGCCTGTCGGTCTCTCTGTCTGTCTGTCTGTCTGTCTGTCTGTTTGTCTGTTTATCTGTCTGCTTGGCATGTTTTAAATAATATTGCAATTGCTTGGACGGGCGGCTGCTGCTGCTCATTTCGCTAAACAGCCGTTGGCAAGCCCAACCCAAGTCGGACGTGGACTCGTCATCATTTCATGCGACAAATGACAATTGCAGAGCAAGCGACACAGCTTTACACACGCCCCCAACCAGCCCTCCGCCTCGCTGTGTGTCGGCCTGCCAAAAGTGTTGGCCATATTATTTTGTGTCCTCCTGGACTGCAGTTTACGAGCGGCTCGCCTGATGCCTTTACGAGCCAGGCCAAAATAATGTGTCCTACGTTTCTCTTGCTCTTTTTACTAGTAGACTAAAACGGCCAAGACTTTAATGTTTTTTGGAAAACTCCTTTGGCTGCAAACTCAACAGTTTTGAATTGTATTCGCAGTGAAAACTCAAGTTGACTAGAAAAGTTGCCAATATTGAAAACATATTCGAGAAACTTGAACTACTTTTGTATGTATTTAGATGTGTCTAAGTACCTAAGACTCTTAGATGTCTGCGGAGCTCTATTGTAATTCGTGCGAATGAGACTTAAGACTTCAAGGAACCTGACTCAGAGCAGCGCTAACAAGTTAGACCGATACAACTCTTCTGCTTCTATAAAATAAGTTTAGAAATTATTTAAGAAATCTAAATTCTCACAACTTATAGAACAGCTTTGGCATTAAGCTATATCTATTCCTATAGGCATAAAGCGATTCCAGCTTCTCTTTTAAATGCAAGTCAATATCTTCAAGAAATCTTGTGCCTCGTTTAGTTGGGTTTGTCATTGCAATATATGCCATTAAAATTGTATAGATGTTGAACTATATAAGCAGAAATACGCTTAAATATGTAAAGGAAGACAGAAGCTAAAAAGGCTCTGGCAAAAGTCATTCTGAGTTGGATCTATTCTAGCGTGGAATCAAGTGTGGAGTGGGAA
This sequence comes from Drosophila hydei, assembly GCF_003285905.1. Classification (NCBI taxonomy): domain Eukaryota; kingdom Metazoa; phylum Arthropoda; class Insecta; order Diptera; family Drosophilidae; genus Drosophila; species Drosophila hydei. The sequence continues at coordinate 33,414 of NW_022045761.1, forward strand.
CTTTAAGGCTTTAACTTTAAATCTTGGCTTGGCAATTGGCCTAGATTAAGTTAAGATGAGCTAAGATAAATGCTGTGCATAATATCTCTGGATCTAATTGGTCTAATTGGATTTGGATTACAGCTGCGCGAAACATAGGTAAAAAATACCTTAATTTTGTGATTTTAAGCCATTTTACACACGGAAAGAGAGCAAGAGATATAGAGAGAGATAAAGAGAGAGAGAGAGAGAGAGAGAGAGACTGGCTTACTTAAAGCTCTTTGACTTCGCTTTATATTTTTAGGCACAAAAATATTTTGAATTTGACTTAGTTCTACACACACACACACACACTCACACACACAAACACACACTCACACACATCTAGTGCTGTCTTAAGCTTAGCTTGCCTTGCCTCGCTGCATATGGCGCCCCTCCCAGGCTCTAGCGCAGGCTCAGCCTCAGTCTGCCCGCCCTCGATCTTCCACTTGGCTCACACTTTTTGGCGTTTGCTGTTCTGGGCTTCATTTCGTGCGCTGTCGTCCATCAGTGAAATAAAAATGTCACTCCCATTGCAATCCATCACGTGACAAATGTCTCTCGCTAACCATTTCTCTCTCTTTCTAGCCCTCGCTCGCGCTGCCTCTGCTTGGCCAGGGCTTGCGTGTCTCTGTGTGTGTGTGTTTATTTGTGGCGTAAATGTGCCGAAAAAAGAAGCAGAGAAAAGAATGCTGCTCGTCCGGCCGGCACAGGACGACAGGCAAAGCCAAAGCCAAAGCCAAAGCCAAAGCTGGGCCCAGCCTCAACCCAAGGCCAGGGACGTGGCCCCCAGCTGGAGTCAGCGTCGGAGTCGGAGCAAGGACTGGGCCCAGGGCCAGGACGATGCCAACGACGAATGACGTGACATGGCAAAACTTTTAGTTTGCCTGACAACACGCAGCGTGCGAGGGCGGACAGGACGGACGGACGGCGGACGGACGGACGGGACACACGGACGCACGGACGGATGGCTGCAGTGCCCGTCAGCTATGCTGATGCCACACAGCGCGGGACGCAGGGCGTGGCCGTTGGCTGCTGCCGCCGTTGTCACACACATATGCAGCACTGCACTCCTTTTTTTACCCTATATATATCTATATATATATCACTCTATATATGTATTTGTTTCTATTTTTTCCTCTCGGCTCAGCTCTGTTATTTTAATGTGCCTCTAGCCGCTGCTGCTCGTCTCTCGGCTTAGCTTTTTCGCTCTCTGCTTGTTGTTGTCGTTGTTTACTGTTTGCGTTGTTCTTGTAGATTGCATCCAAAATTTATGTTGTCGCCCCAAAATGGCGGCCATTCGCGCCCAGTTTCGCTCGAGTCGATTATTTATAAGCAGTGACAGGCTCGCGTCAACTTGATGATAAACTATGTTTGTCGCGCGGCCCTAATTGAAAATAATGCAGCTCCAGCACACACACAGAGAGAGAGAGAGAAAGAGAGAGAGGGAGGGGGGAGAGAGCGACACACATAGGCGCGTCCCACTGGACGTATACGCAATGTCACGAATATCCTGCGGATAGCGGGCGTTGCAAATCCTCCCAGCGGCGGCCATAATAGCAGAGACCAAAAAATGGCGCAGCCCCAAAAATTGCAATCAAGTGCAAAATTGCCGACGTAAACGATGGCAGACCCAGCTCCCAGCTCCCAGCTCCCAAGCCCCAAGCCCCAAGCTGCAGCTTCAGCCAAGACGACCAAAAATAAAAAGGAAGCAAAATGAAAATAAGAAACTGCAGCCAGATGCCAGGACACGTACGGGCAACGTGGACGCCATCGTCAGTGCCATCATCGTCAACGCTGCCATTGCTGCTGCTGCTGCTGCTGTTGTTGTTGTCGTCGTAAAAACAAACTGAAGCCAGCGCCGAAAACAGCCCAAGCAGCAGTCCTAAGGAGCCAAAAGACTCACCAGAGCAGCAAGCAAGGCGCACTGCAACAGCTGCCAGCAGGCTAGACGACTTGCTAAATGCTCTATAGCCAGCAATAGACTAAAGTAGAAGAAGAAGAAGAAGAGGAAGAACGTCTGTTAATGATTTATTGATTTATTTTTGAGTTGATTTTCAGTCAAGTTCTGCTCACTTTAAGCTCAAGTTGAAATGATTTTCCCAATTAAGGATTTGTGTGTGTTCCATTCCCAGGCGTTCCACCATATATATTATATACAAAAATATATATATCTAAGAGCTCGGCTTCTTCACATATTCTAACTCTTCCATATCTATCTTGGCGAGGACGAAGCTGCTTATGGCCTGTGATCAGCTGCAGTTCGACAGTTTTATTGAGAAATTGCTTATTTTTTGGCATAAATTCACAGATAACAAATTCAGCGAAAAACTTTATTCGTTTAGCAAATCAAAGTCGAGCTGAGCGCTCGAGGAAGCAGCTGAAGCTTATCGTGGCACTAATCAGAGATCTGTGTGGCAAACTCTTTTTGCAGATCGAAACTGACGGAGTTTCAAGCATAATATTTTATGTTATTTGTAATTGTATAACATTATCTTTAATAATTTAGCATATTTTCGTTGATTCCATGCCACATTTTGACAGCTTCTTGATATTTTCGTTGAAATAAAAAAGGCTGATCTCTTCGAAATTCTTTCATAATAATAATAATAATAATACTAAAAATAATAATAATAATTCTAATGATATATTTTTCTTATTTAAACTTAGGTTCGTTTCTGGATTCGGGATTCTGTTGGGGTAATTTGATATATCCAATTGGATTTTGAAGTCCAACTAGAGTTAAAGCAATTAGAAAGCTTTTAAAAGTGCTTCAGCTGTCATCCATGTCGACCTATCTATCAGTCCATCTATCTATCTTTCTATCGCTATGCCTATCTATCGATATGCCTATCTATGTCTTCTTTATGTGTCTATTTATCTATGAATCGATCTATCTATTTATCTATCAATCTATTTATCTATCGAGCTATTCATCTATCCTTCAATATGTCTATATATCCGTCATCTATCCATCTCTCTATCAATCTATCCATCTATCTATCTCCTATTTATCTATCTCTCAATTTATCTATCTATCTATCTAAATATCTATTTATCTATTTATCGATCTATCTATCGTTTGCTATCCTATCCTATTTTTCTAGCTACTCATCCATCTATCTATCTAATTTTCTATTCAGCTATTCATCTATCCTTTATTATATATATCTATATATAGATAAATGATTATCTAGCTATCTATCTATCCACTATCTATATACTAATCTATCTACCATTCTATCAATATATCTATCAATCTTCTATCTTTCTATATATTTATATATCTGTTCATTCATCATCATACTATATAGATATATATATATATATCGAAAACAAGTTCTATTTCTCGCTCTAAAATGCAGTTTTGACTGCTAAGTTCCGCTCGTGGCACGTTTTCCCATTGCTAACTGCTGTGACTGCAAACGCTGTTAGTTCGGGCTTTGCTTTGAGCCATGTTAAAGACATTGCGAATATGCCGCAACCACTGCCACATCTCGTGGCAGTGGAGCAGCAAAAAAGCAGGCAGCATGCAGCAGGCAGAAATTCCATTAATTTTTGTCCTTCTTAACGCTGGGCTGCCATTGGGCTTGGGTCGTTCAGTTTGCGATTGCGATTGGGCGCCATCGAAGGGAGGGCGTTGGGGCGGGGTAGGGCAACAGACAGGCACAGGACTGCGTGCCACAGTGTGGCAGCTTTGGCTTAGCAGCGTCACGTGCTGGGCGCAAACTTAACGCATTTCCGTGCCACGGCCTCGACGTATATAGATGCCAGACGCCATGGGCTGGTGGGCGTGGCAGGCAGGCAGGCAGGCAGTAAAGCACTGGGACTGAAACTATACGAGCTGCGTGCACAAGGACCTTATTGATGCAGCAGCAGCAGCAGCGCCAACGACGTCGACTACTTTGGCAAGGCTGCAAAAATTTATTGAAGCGTTAAGTTGCTGCCTTCGGAGACTTGCTTCAATCTTTTCTATTCTGGATTTCAGTCATACAAATATATATATATATATATATATATATATATATATATATATATATATATATATATATATATATATATATATATATATATATATATACATCTATATATATGCATCTCTTATATTTTTAATGCTTTTGTTACAGGTAACATTTTTGAAAAGCTGCCGAATGTGCGTGTGTGTGTGAGTGCCTCAAGAGCTTTTCAGTGTATGCAACGATAGTTGTTGCTGCCACTGCTGCCGCTGCTGCTGTGGCTGCTGTTTGGTCAATGTCCAGGCACATACACGGAAAGTGCATTACGGACATGTTCTCTACATTTAATGCCATTATTTAATTAGTTGTTGCTGTTGCGACAATTTTGATTATGCCAAAGGTCACAGCCAGACTGTGACAGCGAAAGCGAGACAGACAGAGCGGGAGAGAGGGAGAGGGAAAGAGGAAGATGGCTGCCCTCTTCGATTGCCTTTTGAGCACGTGAATGCAAATAGTTTTACAAGGCGAGCATAGCCGACTACCGCACACCCTAAGCCTCGGTACTTTTGAGCCAGATTGGCGAGCGTTAGCCAAAGACTAGAGTTCTGAGATCCTTTTGAATCGATTTGAGCTGCGTTTGCCTCTGCGAGTCAAAAGTCTCAGGATAAACATTTGGCTGAGCGACTCGAGATCGACTGCTGCTTCTGCTATATAGAAATATTCCCAGGTTATCTAGAGCTGTAATAAATAGCAATTCTAGAGCTAGAAATGCCTCACTCAAATTTTGGTATCTTCGGAATCTTTGAATCTCAGAATCTTCTTGGGCTGAAATCAAGACATGGGATCCCACCCTCTGTCTCTCTACTTGTCTTTGCTTCTTTACTGTATCTCACTCTCTCTCTCTCTCTCGATTTGAAAGTTTCTTCTTTTTCTCTTTCTATCTTACTTTGTTTTCTCAACCCTTTTCTCAGTTGTATATCTATATCTAATGTTGCTCTATCTTTCTGTATTTTACTCTCGCTCTCTTACTTTCCACTTCTATGAGTCTCTTTCTTTCTGGCTCTCTTTCTCACTGCTCTTATCTTTTTCTTTGTCTGTTTCTCTTTAGCTTACTTCATCTTTCTGTGTCTTCCATTTTCTTTTCTCAACTCTCTCCCTTTCTCTTTCTCTCTTTTTCTTTATCTCTCTCTATCTCTCTCTCTCTCTCTCTCTCTCTCTCTCTCTCTCTCTCTCTCTCTCTCTCTCTCTCTCTCTCTCTCTCTCTCTCTCTCTCTCTCCCTCTCCCTCTCTCTCTCTCTCGATCGCCTTTTTCTCACCTTCTCCTTCGCCTCTGTCTGTTTCTCATTCTCTTTCTTTATCAATCTGTATCTCGCCATTCCCCTCTCTCTTTCTCTCTTCCCTCTCTCCATCTCTTCCGCTTCTCTTCCACATTCTCATTCTCGCTCTGCTTCTGCTCCGTTCAGCAATTTCGTTCGTTTAAGGAGCAGCGTGTAAGGCAATAAGTGAGAATAGATCGGACACAGGATAATTGCGTAATTCCCGTTAGCTGCATAAATGATAAATAATCGAATTTGTGTCAATTTGCATTTTCGTTGGGACTGTGGCATGCTTATGCAACACAGCCCGAGCATCAGGCCTCCAGTGCTGCTCATTGCAGTTGCTGCACTTGCCTCTGCTTGGGGCATGCCACTGCTCTGGCCCATCGTCCACCGCCCACTCTCATCCTTGGCCGTGGCTCGTGCGTGGTGCAATTTTGTGCAATGACACGCCACACAAACAACAGCAACAACAACAACAACAGCAACAACAACAATGTTGCATTGTTTTTCGGTTATTGTTGTTGTTGTCGCTCATGTCTATTAAGTCAAATTAATTGTCCATTTATTTGTTTGCCATTTTAGCGATGCAGGCGAACGCTAGAAGCAGCCATCAAATATAATTCGACAGGCAACATGAACGCTGAACGTCGAAACGGTAAACATCAGGAGGAGGCGAGAGGTGGGTGGCTTGATCGGAGCTATGCATAACTAAAAGGAAAAGCCACTTGAATGTAAATACAATTTGTTGGCTCTATTAAAAATGAATTAAGCTTCATTTAAATGGCAGCAGGCAGAGCCAAAGTTTGGCTGTAGCTCGTCTTGCTGTTGTTGTTGTTGTGCTCTTGAGTGATGTGCGCCATTTTGTTTTTGGGACTGACGCTCGTGCTGCATTATCGATGAGCAACAAAATTGATTCCAAGTGCAGTTACGTGCATGCAATGCACCCAACAAGGGGCGAGCTCCAAAAAAAAAAAAACAAAAAAACACAAAAATAAAGACAAAACAAAAGACACAAACAACAAAATGCATAAACATTATAAATGAGACAGGCAAAGCCTTTCAGAGAGTTGCTAAGCTATGTGTGTGTGTGTGCAATGCCTTGGCAACATTTGCTGAGAGCTCAACATGCAGGCGACTGCAGCAGCAGCAGCAGCAGCAGCGGCAGAGACAGCGACAGCGATAGCTTAAGAGCGCACGAAGAGCGCCAAAACGGAATTGCAAGCAAAACTTTTCACTCAAGCGCTGCGTCGCAGTCGCAGCGACGCCAGCTACGACTGGCAGAGAGCGAGAGAGAGAGTGTGAGAGAGAGTGCGCGCGTGTATGTGTGCGTGTGTGTGACGAGTTGGAGTTGGCTGTGTGTATGGGTGCAGTTGAGTCGAGTCACTCTTGAGTGCAAGTACTGACCAACGCAGCTGACGTAGACGCCGTTGCAGCAGCAGCAGCGGCGGCAGCGGCAGCGAAGAGCGTGAGCAGAGAGACAAACGAAGTGCTCTAGAGCGAAAGAGAGAGAGAGAGTGAGTGAGAGAGCGAGTGCACTCAGTGAGAGTTTGGGGTCGGAGGTTCGCCCTAACCGGCGCACGTGGCGACCACGACCACACGACTCTAACGGCCGACTCCACACGACACAACGAGTGGGCTGTCGGAGGCGCCATGTAACCCTACGCACAGCACCGCTGGCCGCAGCCCGCGACCCGCTGCCAGGGCCTGTGGCCCGCCTGGCCACGCCTACGCTGCGACACCCACGCAAAGAGGCGCTAGTTAGGATTGGTTCGCCGCCGTCGCACTGGACAGCAGCGGCTGCTGGGCGGCGGCGCAGGGCAGCGGCTGGGGCAGGCTTGTGTCATGCAGTTTTTGTAGTTTTCGCTGCTGCGGCTGCGGCTGCGGCCAGCGTCGCTGCTTGCAGTCGTCGCTTGGGCAGTTTTCTGTGTGTCCAGCGCGTAAAAAGCCGCTGCCGCCGTCGACGTCGAACGGTTTTCTCTCAATTTTTTTTGTTTTGCTTTTCTGCTGTTTGTTTTTCGAAGTTTTCGTTTTTTTGTACAAATTTTTGGGGATTATTGATGCCGAGCAGGCGGGCGGGCGGGCAGGCGGGCAGTCGAGCAGGCTGACTGGGCGGGTGGGGCTTAGGCAGCCAGCAATTGGGCAGTTTTTGTTTTGCCCAGCTGTGCGTGTGTGTGTGAGTGTGTGTGTGTGGGCAAAGCAAATGAAAAATAGTAAAGCTGTAAAACGCAAGGATATTGATGAAGCACACTCCAGCGCATAGAGAACCTACCCTATCTCCGAGCTGGGTGTGTGTGTGTGCGTGTGTGCGTAGGGGATAACATGCGATGGGCAGGCGAATGCGCCTGCTCGGCTGTTTCAGTAAACAAAGGCGCCCAGCGAGACGCCCCTCGTCCACATAACGGCATAAATGCGGCTGTTACTGTAAACTTGTTAATGCGCTCGACTCGACGCCAACGCCGACGTCGACTGCCACAGCCGCCGTTGTGCGATGTGAAAAAGTTTTTGGTATTATTTACGCAGCAGACAAAAACTAATCACAGCCAACGGCTTGAGCTAATAATCAGACGTTAGACAGGCCCGAGCGAGGGGCAGCAGCAGCAGTACCACACAAGGCGTATGCGTAATACGCAAACTAACTATGCACTGAGGCTTCAGCTGGAATCTGATTAATTTATTACTTCATAAACTACGAAATAAAGTTGTAAATGTTTTATAAAAAGTAAAAAAAAAAAAATATATATATACACATATTTGTAAACAGCTTTGTTAACTTAATACATTTCTATATGTATATATATATTTATTTTTATATAAAATATAGATATACACGGTACATTTACAGTTGCCTTTTTTTGCTAAATAGGCCAAGCAATGCATGCAGATACTTTTGTATCTTACAGATACATTTCTAATTGCTCTAATTGCTCGAACTATGTTTAGCTCTTCTAGACTGTTTTTTTGCACATGCAAAAGTTGTCCGTGTATCTGATAGATACTTTTTGGCATTTGTCAGATACTTTTGTATCTTTGCAACTCGTACTTAACTCTACAACGAATGTGTTGCTAAATACCTATTTAATTGTATCTAGAGTTCGATTCATTTATTTGCTTGCCCTTAGATACTTTTGTATCTTGAAGATACATTTCTAAAAGAGAGCTGTCTAGTTTTTGTATCTGGCATATAATGTTTGGCATTTTTTTTAGATACTTTTGCATCTTTGCATCTCATGCTCAAGTCTACGACGAATATGTTTCTAACCGCATGCTTAATTGTATCTAGAGCTCGATTTACAAGCGACTCATGTGTATCTTAGAGATACGTTTCCGTTCTAGAGCTGCTTGTCGTAGCTTAAAATGTCTGTCTTTCGCAGATATGTTAGTTTTATGCAACAGTTGTTTATGCATCTTAGACATACTTTTGACATGCTGCAGATAGATTTCGCTGCTTATGCGTCATGCCTAAAGGCTGCTGCAGTGACAGCAGCTATGCAGATCTCATTCAAAGCGGTATATATATATACTTATATATATGAGGGTTCTCTGGGAAAGTGTATCAACGATTCGTTGTCTTGCGCACGATTAATTATTTATATTTTTGGTGCTGGCAGCGTTTGGTGCGCAAACACTTTGTAAAGAATTTTTGGCTAGCAATTTATCAGCTTCGCCCGCCCGCCCGCCACGTTGCTCGCCCCATCAGCTCCACAGTTGTTAGTTACAAAAGGCTAATGCCGTTCGAGCACAACTGTACTTTTCACTTGTGACGCGTCCGGACATGGCAATCGTCTAAATAAACACAAAATGCAATAAATTTAGCCATCGATTATGGGCTCCAAAACGGGCGCGCAGGCACACAGACAAGACAAGGGTTGCCCACTGCTCGGGAGGGGGCTGAGAGCTAGGAACTGGTAAATGGTTACAGACGGGCATACATAGTGAGCGAGGACTACGACATTTGCATGTGGCTACGCTCCAGTTCGATTGGAGTTTTTGGGCGCAACATAAGAGCTTGGGGGCGGGGGTGGGGGGTGGTGCTGCCTAGGTGAGTGTATATAACCAATGGATACGCATTGATATAGCATCGATAACCTGCAGCAGCAGCAGCAGCAGACGACGGCGACAACGACTGACCTCTTGGGAGTGATAGAGATAGTAGCTGCAAGAGAGAGAGAGAGAGAGAGAGAGATAGAGAGAGAGTTGAAGAGAGAGAGAGCCAGGCAGAGTGTGGGCGAGAACGGGCGAACACATACGAACCAATATCCAAAAGCCGAGAGTTGAAAACGAAACTCCTTCCCCCCCCCCCCTCGCTCCCCGCTCCGCGCACCACTGGCCCTGTTGACCCCTTCGCATGGACGCCCCTGTCCCTTTTGTTAATTAAGTTTCGTTTGTTTTGCCAGCTCTTGCTGCTGCTGCTGCTGTGTTTTGAACTCTGCGCCGGACATGGACACAAATGGAGTTGCACGAAGTCTGAAGCTGCGCTCAGCCCAACCAGGTGCCCAGCAGCAGGTGTGCGGCGCGGCTTTCATTTCGGATGCGGGTGTCAGCCAGCACTCATTGCGGCAGCTGTCAATATGTGCGACACGACAACAGAGCACAAGCAAAGCCAGATATAGCAATGGGATCAGCTTGAATCTGGCGATCTGCAGCCAGTCGCGGCCCACTGCAAGTGGCGAGCTGGACGCCGACTTTAGCTTACTTTTAATTAATAACTTGTCAGTGTGCAAATGACATGAGAGAAGCTACCAAGTTAACGCCCCTGGGCTAGCAATTTCGCGTTGCACCAGCAGCAGCAGCAGCAGCCGTACAACAAGTTCTTGCAGTCAGCCGCAGCGTTCACAAAAAAGTTTTCCAGGCGCTGCTCTGGCTGCTGCAGCCAGCGCAAAGCTTTGCGTGTTTCTCCCATTTGATTGGCGTCTAATAATGCCCCATACACAGATTATAACTCAGAGCCACAAAGCAGACACAATAAAACAAATTATTTTCCAAATTCCAAAAATAGAAAACTCGAATCCACTTTGGCCAGCTGGATCCCACCTTGACTGGCTGTGACTCTACGTTGCCTCTCTGAGCTCGAGACAGATGTTCACTAACTTCACTGCTTCTATTTATTATTGTTTATTTATTATTATTTATCATTTATTTATCATTTATTTAGGCCTTTTTTGCTGGCGCCTAACCTAAGTAGTTAATCAATTGCCGCAGTTAGCAAATCGTCTGCGCTAAGAAATCAAGAATTTTATTTTGTTGCGGAGCTGCTGCCTCGCTGAGCTCGATTTGCTTAAAGTTTCGCGGCGTCTGCTTTATAGCCGCTGTCAAGCTGAGGGATAAGGTCAAGTAAGTAGTTGAAATGAAGTCAAATAAATATAACTTATGGGCAGAGCGAGTCCTTGTTGCTCGCGTTGTCCCTATGCAATGCTGCTCTGACTCCGTGCTCAACATTTTGACCCAATTCTGCAAGCGCTCACTCGCCCTCTCTCCCTCTCTCACTCGCTCTCTCTCTCTCTCTATCTCGCTATTGTTGTCTCCTTCATTGTGTTTGTTTGCACAAAATGGGTTAAAAGTTCTGTTCCATTTGGTTCGGCAGTCGCTGCTTTGGGTTAGCGTTAAGTTGGTAGCTGGGCAAACTTAAAACGCTTTTCCCACTGCATTGACGCGCCCCCTCGCCCCTCGCCCCTCGCCCCATCCCAACCCCTCCCTCGCAGTGACGCGCTTGGCGCCCACGCGAAAATGTCACACAATGACACAGCGTTAAAATGGCGTCCGCAGCTTATAAAAAATAAGTAAAAATGACGAAAAAAAAAAACTGAAATAAAAATAAATGAAAAAAAAATGAGTTGTCAGTCCTTGAAGGATGCGAGGGGTCAGAGCTGGCTGCCGTCGTGACAAATGCACCAGGGCCAATGTGCAATGTAATAGAAAAAGTTAAATTAGATAACGCACTGACATGGGAACGGGGGATCTCTGCATGACACAGGACAACAGGGCAACAGCTCACAAGGGCAGCAGGACACGAGGACAACAGAAACACCAATCTCGGCCAGGTATTCATATGTGAAGTGCCTCAAGCATAGGGAAACTAATTAGATCATTAGGCGAACGGCTTGGCTCTCTTACAATCGTAATTCTACTTAAGCGACTTCCACTAATAATACCCATACTTACACTAGACTCAAGAAGTAGATCATAAGATAATATATAACATAACATAACTTAATACCGGCACTAAGAACTAAGAACTCCAAACATTCACTAATATTTGAGCTCACTCTTATACTTTTACTTAGGTCTATATTATTCTTACAATCAGATACTTCTAATACTTATACTTATACTCATACTTTTACTCAAACTTATACTCACACTTATACTAACACTTATACTCACACTTATACTCACACTTATATTCATACTCATACTTATACTTATACTTATACTTATACTTATACTCATACTTATACTCAAACTTATACCCACACTTATAATCACACTTATATTCATACTCATACTTATACTTATACCTATACTTATACTTATACTCATACTTATACTCATACTTTTACTCAAACATATACACACTTATACTAACACTTATACTCGCACTTATACTCACACTTATATTCATACTCATACTTATACTTATACTCAAACTTATACCCACACTTATACTTACACTTATACTTATACTTATACTCATACCTCAAACTCATACACCAACTTATACTCACACTTATGCTTATACTTACACTCACACATATATTTACACTTATACTTACACATATATTCATACTCACACTTCTACTCAGACTTACACTCAAACTTATACTCATACTTACACTCATACTTACTACTCAGACTTACTTAGACTAATACTTATACTCACACTTATACTAACACTTATATTCATACTCACACTTATACCTCCACTTCCACTGAATTAGCTCTCTTCTCTGGATTAATCCAATGATTAAGTGTCATCTGAGGCTAATGTGTTTCAGCTTTTTCCCATATGCAATTTGCTCAACAAGCTGTAACTCAGACGCATTTACGCTTTTGGCTTCAGCCACAATCTGAGGAACAACAGCCGAAACAACAGCAACAGCAACAGCGGCAACAAGAACAACAGCAACATCTCTCATCATCATAATTAAATTGCAATTTTTCTCACTTAGAAACTGGTCTGTGCTGGCTGCGTGGCTTTGGGTAAACTTTGCTTAACGCAATGTTTTGGTTATTACATTAATTTCAACTCGGCTCAGACATGGACACATTAGACACTGTCTTGGCCCTGGGCGCAGCCAGCCAAGCGTGGGCGGGCGCAGAGGGACGACTGTGGGCATTGTAGGACACACATAATTAATAACTCAATCCAAGCGGAAATCTTAAAGGCAGTCGGCTGCTCGCTCTCCCAGTGTGTGTTTAGACAATTAACTGACTCTGGCTGTGTGTGTTTTGATGAAGTGCGTGCGCTGCCAGGGCTGCAATTAAAACAACAGCAACAGCATTCGAAATGCAATTGCAACAGGCGGAAGCTTCAGCTTCAGCTTGAGCTTCTCAGTTGCTGCTGCAGTTGCAGCCGCAGCCTCAGCTTGTTGCTGCCGGCCGGGCTTTGACGCACTGCTAACCTGTAATTAAGTTAATGAATAGTCAACCGGGGCAGACGCACCGCAACAATTGCTCCCAGGGGTGGGAGGGTCACGGGCAGGGGGTATCTGGTAAATGCATCTGTAACTGTAATTAGCGCCGAGTGCGTCTAACGGCCGCTCGCATTGTCAGCCAGGCCTCTGGGCCGTGGGCGTTCTGCGGCGTTTGCAATGGGCGTGTTTGATTGTTCAATCATAAACGCTGTACGGCCATTTAAAGACACACTTTGAGGAGCTCTGTTTGCTTTGCCAATTAGCTCGGATCTCCTCCGCCAACGGCCGACGAGTGGGTCGGGAGCTGGCTCAATCGCCTCGGGCTAAGTCAAATGACAAATATTCTAGAGAGGCAGGCAGAGAGTAGACTCAAGACGCCTCTTGCTAAGCTCTTTTTGTATAGGAATTCCTTGGCTTGGCAAACGGAAATCAATCCAAATCCAGATCTAAGGAAACTACTCTTTGCATTTTTGATTGATAAATAAGTCTTCTTTAGAGATTCCAGCTATCACTGAGTCTCACTTGAAAGCAAGCTAACCTAAACGATGCAGATATGGAGCTTGAGGCAGCCCCTAGATACTTGCAACTAGGCAAAAGCTGGGGGTAGAGCGATTCAGTTATCCTTCAGAGTGCCTAAACTTATCAATTCCATTCAGTCGCTATCGAAATCGGCTCGTGGTTGGCCTAAGCAGTTTTGTGGAGATTCGATTTAGCTCGGATGTAAGCTTAATCAATGAGATTATCTAATGCAGAGCATTTGGCACTGGCGAAGCTCTGCGCTCGTTCATTGTGCACCACTTTCACAGCTTTCTGCGGCTGGCCTTCCGGTGCTCAAAGACTTCCGGAACTGGCAGCTGTCTGTGGATGCCTGCGCGATTGATTGAGTTGCCACAGCCGTAGCCCAAATTGCGTTTTATGTATATCGGTAAATTGAATGGCGCACGCCAGCGAGGCCATGGCAGAGGTAGGGGAAGGGTGGGGGCAAGAAAGCTGAGACCAGTTCATTTTAATAACTCGGAAGATGATGGCATTTCAATATACATACGTGTGTGCACAGCCAGTTGACCATTTAACGTGCTGCTTGCATGTGAAACGATAACTGAGAAACTCGGTTGCACCTGCGTGGACGAGCTGGCAACTTGCAACTTGCAACTTGCAACTTGCGACTGGGACTGGGACTGGGACATCGGCGTCTCAGCGCCTCTCATTTAATTGCTGTTAGAACTTGGCCAAGCAATAACGGGGCAACGGTTCGCGATGATGAATTGCTTTTTGCACACTTTAATTGGACGAATGTGTAATTAAGTTGTGGCCGATGGATGTGGCAGCAACAACAACAACTGCTGCTGCTGCTGCTGCTGCTCGCCAGTTTGGGGCACATAAATTGACTCTGCTGGGGTCGCCTGCTGGCTAAGGCGCAGGATACTCGCGCGTCGAGTTCGCAATTTCCCTGAAATCTTCAAATCAAACAAGACGCATGCGTTGCGCATGCGCAATGAAACGCGTCACTGTGTGGCAGGCTGCAGAGTGTTTGCCACAGCCACAGCCACGCAACAGCTCACCAATGGACTATCCTTTGCCGTCGTGGCTTGTGCAGCTCGAATTCAAAAAATCTCCGACTGCGACTGCGACTGGGACTCAGAAAGAGTCTGCAACTGCGACTCCAAATCGGATGCTGGTCGTGTTCATTAACGCTTGGCCATTAAACTTGATGCAGCGACTTGATGGGTCGTCGACTGGCTGCACATGCCCCTAACACACAATCGGCCCCCTCGCCCCCTCCCCCTCTCACCCCTTGCTCTTGCCGTTGGCAGTTTTAGGAAAGCGTTTAATCGCATTTGCATAGATTAGGCAGAATTTGTGTGAAATTGAAACTGCAAAAAAGCGTGCAAAGTGCGAAGATTACAGCAAATACACACACACACACACACACACACACACACACCCAGTCACACACACACAACAACTGCAGTTGGCATTCGCGTCGAGCCATGGCCAAGTTCTGTGCGCCTCGCTTATGACGTTTGAGCTGGCTTTGAGCTGCTTTGAGCCATCGCCACAAAAACTTTAAGCTTTTCAATTAGACGCTCAGCTGTCTAAACACCTGTAGACGAAGCGCTGGCACACCTGATATGCATATAGAAATTTTGTCTACACATTCAAAATATACTGCGAAATATTTCGTTTGCTGAACTAAGAAATCTCAGCTTCTGTCTCCCTCCCTCTCTCTCTCTCTCCCTCTCTCTCTCTATCTGTCTTTCAATCTGAAATGAAACAAGCTCTTGAAAAATACAACTATTTGTATGAAAAACCTGCTCAGCAGAATATAAGCCATTAGGGCTTATGCATTACTAAATGCCTGCCCAGCTGTAGGTTCGCTCAATTCCCTTTTTTTGTACCTTTTTCACTTTTACACTTTTTGCTATTTAGCTATGCAAATGCGTTTCCTATTAGCAGCGGAAAGTGAACATTTCGATGAGTGAAAGTGAGGAAAGGAGGGAGGGAGAGAGAAAATGTAAGAGGGGGAGGGAAAGAGAGAGGGAGAAGATGACAGAGAGAGAGAGAGAGAAGAAGGAGACTGAATGAGAGTGGAGTGAGTGAGAGAGAGAGAGAGCAGACAAAAACAAATGTAAGGAGAGAGAGAGAAAGAGAGAGAAAGAGAGAGAGAGAGAGAGAGAGAGAGAAAAGATAAAGTGGCATAGAGAAAGCGTGGAATCACACACATATAGGGAGAGAGTGGGGTTGATTGCGAGGGTCAGTGTAGGAGGGTTGAGAGAGGGAGATAATGATCGTGAGAGACATACACACTGAGATAGACAGAAAGAGGGACAGACTGAGATGATAAATATATATAGAGAGAGATAGACGGAGGCAGAAAGATATATGTATAAGATATGTGTAATACAGATATGAAGCGATGAAAAGAGTGCGCGAAGGGGAACTAGAGAGAGGAAAGGTCTAGATCAAGATGACATTAAATATAAAGAATACCTAGTGCAAACAATCATAGGTCAAGAATTGCGCAGACCTGTGGATAGTATTCAGTGAAAGTCAATGACTATAAATATCCTAGTCTTGATATTAAGGATTATATCAAGTCCGGTGTATGCTAGTCCATGTTATAAAGCTGTGCTAATTAAGGGCTAGGGCAAAGTCCTTTAGTCATGAGAAACTTTATATATATAATCAATGTGTTGTGTACTGCAGTTGGCTCTGTTTACTGCCTTGTTGTTGCAGCCGTCCCAAGTTTCGCTTGACATAGTGAGGGTATTCCACGGGCGAAATATTCGTTTCTTTCATTGATTCCTCCATGTTGTGCGCCCGCGCTCTGGCATGGCTCGTTTTTGTCACAACCGAAATTTCTTCATCAATTAAGAACATCAACTCGTTGTCGCAGCCACCAACAAAGAAAACTGAAAGAAAAAAGAAACGTTCAAGACACGGACTATGAAAGGAAAAACGAGCAAAATAAAAACCAAAGCAGGCACAACATGAGGAAAATGTCGTTGCTGCCCCACCCTTGCCCCAACCCTGCCCCAACCCTGCCCCAGCTCTGCCCTGGCTGCTGGTGTGCCTGTCCATACTTGTTATTATCCTTCGTCGAGGACGCTGACACTTTTTCGTCATTACTGTTAAAAGCGTTAAGGAAAGGCGTCGAATGGGCCAGAAGAAAAACGAGCAGGACGAGCGCAAGGACGACCAGGACGACGACGTGGCCCGGACGAAATGAAAAGAGTTTTATCAGGCTAAATAAAAAAGAAAAGCAAAGAGATAAAAATGCAAGGCAAAATAAACGAAAAAAAAAAACGAAAAAAAAAACGAAAAACCTAAGGAAAAGAAAAGAAAATTGTAGGAAAATGCAAGACGCTGGCATAAAATCTGTGCAAGCGCCAGGCGCCAATGGCTGGCCCAGGTCGAGGGGGAGGTCGCGGGGTAGCGATGTTGTTGGCCAGGGTGCCAAAAATTGAGGTTATCGCTGCGAGGACAACGCTGGCGGCAGCTAAAGGCGCAAGCAAAATAATAAGCAAGCAGCAGGACGAAGAAGAAATTTCGTTGCTGTTGTGGCTGGAGTGTTGCAAATGCCAGCGACGCGTGGGCGGCCCTTAGTCAGGCTCATCAGCCTGGCGTCGTAGTCGTCGACGTCATTGTCGTCATCGTCGTCCTGCGTGCTGCACGCGTCGCTGCGCTCAAATGCCAAAATGTGCGCCGATTGCCTTCGTCCTTGTCTTGCTCCCCGCTCCCTGCTCCCTGCTCGTCCTTTTCCTTGTGCAGTTTTCCCATGCGCTTCCTTCCTGCACACACACACAGACACGCACGCAGTTGCAGACGCACACGCAGTTGCAGGCACTTGCCTGTTTTTCGTTGCCGGCATTTTTCTCGTCCTGCCCAAAAAAAGGCAGAAGAAAAAAGCGAAGTTTTTCAGAAGTTTTTGGCAGAGATTGATGAATTTTGATGATGTTTACGCGCAAAAGAAGCATTTTTTTTATCTTCCCTCCCTCGACTGGCGTTGCTGCTGCTGCTGCTGTTGTTGTTGTTGTTGTTTCTTGCAACGGCATCCTTGAAATAACCTTAATCCCAAGCACAAGGGGCCAAAATGAATGATGTCTATAAGACGACGACGCCGAAGCTGGCGACGCTGCCTTTGCCTCTGCCACACCTCTCCATCTCCTCCGCCCACACTTGTCCCTCTCGGTTTTTGGCTAGTGCATTCCTTTGGCATTGCATTTGCACATTAACCCAATCCCAATCCCAATCCCGTTCCCAGCTCCAGCTCCAGCTACGTTTACACTTCAAGGATATCGGCGCACTGCCCCGCCCCCGCCCCCACCCTCTGCTCTTTGCTGTGTTTTGTTTACCCCACTTTTCAGTGCGTTAGATTTTCATTTTCTTTGCAATTTCATTTGCTTGCCACACGCGACGCAAAGTGGCCATTCAGCTGCCCCCTGCCGGCGCGCACCACCCGCGTGTGCGTTGTAATGCGTCTGTCGGTCGCCTGCATCTGCAGCGCAAGGACGCATATTAATATCCTTACTTAGCTGCATGAATTGTGCTTGGCACGTTTCTCCACTTGCCAGCGTCTGCAGCTCTGCTTGCACCTGCCTGGCACGCAGCTCCGGACGGAGCCCGCTCGCCCATGCAGGTGTGCCCGAGCTCGAGCCGGAGCTGGAGCCGAAAGCCTTAACAAGTGCTTAGCGCAGCTTCTGAGCGTTTTCTACTTAAAGAACTAAACGATTTAACAACTAAGAAAGCAGAGCAACTAAAAGCCAAATACCAAACCAACCAAAGGCCACGCGTTTAGCTCATAGACTTCGCTGACGCGCGACGGCAGCTCCTAAATTCTGTTTGATTTTGTATTGTTATAAAATTTGAGTTATATAATATATAGTTAGAGTCAGGTTGAGAGAGGAATCACTGGGCTGTGACTTCTGCTCTGCACTTGGCCAGCCTCTTTTGTAGCTGTAGTTAGTTTGACATCAGCTTTGATGTCTGCTCAGCATTTGCTATGCTACAAATAGCAGCTTTCATATAGAGGCAAGCACAACTTGTCCAACCCATTCGAAGCTGCTGTTGGATAATGCTAACGTCCTCGCCTTCAAGTGAACTACGACTGAGCTTTGGTCATGTTCCTTAACAACATACAAAGCCATCGAGCATGAAGACATCAGCAGAAGATCAGGACTAAGGCAACAGAGTTAGGCTTAGCATAGTATTTAATTCAGTTAGAGCTCACAGAATCTTCAGCCTTTTGCGAGCAAGAGTTTGGCTGTTGTTGGATAAGCACTTCAGTTAGCTAAGAACTTCAGCTTAATATGGATCTCTCAAGCTGCAAGCGTACATAACACTAGACTCAAATCAAGCTAACAGACCTCTATCATAGCTTTCGCTATGGCCTGTCTTTCAGAGTCATAAAGCAGTCAGCTTAGAGCCAAACACAGAGGCACAGATCAGTGAAAAAGTGGCGCTAATATAATTTAAATATATTCATATAAATATATATATATATATATATATATATATATATATATTTATTGTGTAAAATCAAAGTCCGACAGATATATATGTATAAATAAAATTTGGTTTGAATTTTTGCTTAGTTTTGTGCAGATAGCTGCCTTGCCAGCACTGCTTAATCGCAATACAGCGCAGTTGGCATTCATTTATTGCTCATACCACATGTGGGCCCAGGCGCCAATGGCAATCGACCAGCGGCTGCTGCTGCTGCTGCCACTCAAAGGAGTGCACAAAGTGCACAACAGGGCGGCAAATGAATGCCTCGAACCAACACACACACACACACACACACACACACACACGTAGAGTGTGTGCAACAACAATACAAAGACGACGTTTATGCAACAATCATTCGCTGAAAATGGCAGCCCAGGCCAAAGATAACGAACAAAAGAGAATAAAACATTAAAGCAAAAGAGAGCAAAACAAAAGCAAGCGCAATGAAAATGAAAACCTACCAAGCTGCATGCCACGCTTCTGTGTACGTGTGTGTGTGTGTGTGTGTGTGCGTGTGTGCTGCACTTTGATGCTCTTATTGCGTTTCACATGGCAGCGGCAGCAACAACAAGCGCAAATCAAATGAAATGCCACAGACAACAAAAAAAGTAGAAAGCAGAAAGAAAGAATGAAAGAATTGCCTTCGAGCCGCCCATGCAATTTGCAGTTATTGCGCACTCACACACACACCCACACACACACACACACCTCTTTGGCAGCCCCCATCCTTGGCATCGGGCCGAGGCTTTCATTTCATCAGACGAAATGTAAAATTTTTGCCTTGTTTTATTTTTTTCTTTTTTACTTTGTTTCGTTTCCTTTTTTTTGCGCCCTTTGCATGCTAACGACGTTTGGCCAGGATGAATGCCAGCGCACGTTGGCCAGGCCAGAGCATCAAGTCGGCGGCGGGGGCGCCGTGGGCGGCGTTTGCCTGCGCTGGCTACGTGGGTCAGGCATTGCCAAAAAATCCGGCACGGACGCAGTTGGTCAGCTGCCACTCCACTTCACGTCTGTCTGTCGTTCAGCCTGTGTGTGTCTGTGTGTGTGTGTGTGCGCATCCTGGTGCGCACAAAAATATGCAACAAACTACACGACGTGCCCAAAGTGCAAAAGAAAATGTAAATGAAAGGAGTTCGCTGCAAAGTGAAAGCGCAAAAAAGAAAAACTAATTCGATTAATCATCTGGCAGAGGCACACGGGCTCCAGCTACAGCTACAGCTTCAGCTACAGCTCCAACTCCCAAGTACAGCTTCTCCTGTTGGTTGGCCAACGCAGCAAGAGCACTTCACACACACACACACACACACACATGCAATGTTGCAGTTGTTGTTCTGCGTTGCTGTTGCCGTTTGATGCCTCGACCAGAGTTTTGCTGTTGTTGTTGTTGTTTTTGTTGTTGGTGCTGTTTTAGTGACTGTCCAAAAGACTTGAAAAAAAAAGCATTCAAAATTCTGCCAGCAGTCGCAGCTCAATTAAAACGTCCTGGCAACTCAATACTCTTCTTGTCTGCCTAATAGGATTTTATTAATTATTTTGATTTAATATTTTTTTAATTTTATTTTTTATAATTAGTTAATATAATAAACTTTTTTATATTTATATTTTTTGCATTGCTTAATTTTTCATTTTAATTATTTTTTACTTCTTAATATATATATATTTTAATATATATATGCTTATAATACATAAATATTAAATATTATTAAATTTATGTTTGAATATTCGTTTTCTTAGTATTATTTAATTTCAATTTTCTTTTTTTTAAAGCATTTCTAAACAATCTGCTTTATTTATATATTTTTTTTAATGTAATTTTTCTTTTGTATCAATTTTTTTTATTGTATAAAAAATTATTCAATTTTTTTATTTTTCTTTATTTTGTTCTTTTTGTTAATTCCTGTATTTAATTTATTTATTATTTTTATTAGACATTTGTACATATTTTCTGTTAATTATGTAATATTTATTTTATTATTTATTCTATTTTATATTTTATTTTTGTTCATATATTTTATATTTTGTTTTCTTCCCATTTTTTCAAAATTTCTTTAATTTTTTAATTTTAATTATTCACCTTTTTATTAATTTGTATTTGATTTTATCTTATTTATTTTCTTTTTAATAATTTATTTAAAAACTTCACACATTTTATATATGTTTTCAAATTTATAAATTTATTTAATTAATAGCTTTTAATTTTTATTCATTATTTTCATTCCATAAATTATATTTTTTCATAGAGCAATTTGCTTGAAGTCAGCCACAATGCATAGTTCGTGGCCATGGAACAGAGTTAGCGACATCTCGACCTGCTGCATTGACTATATATTATATATGTATTAAAAGTTCAATGATTTACAGTTAGCTTACAGTCTCTATGTCTCCGCTGTCGCACTCAGCACAAGCAACAAAAGGGAGTTGGGTATTTTCTTTACTCAAGTTGCAATTCCTTTTATATATAGAACACTTAATGCATCTGAGTCTTATACTAAACATATATAATTAGCAAAGATCTTAATCAAATCTTAATTAATTTACAAATTCATATTAATTGGAAAATATAAGTTGAAAACTTGAAAATAATTTTTTAATTTGCTGCTAAACTGCTGAGCGAATCGCTTGGCTGAATCATAATGCTCGCCCTTACGTATGGGCTACACTGCCAACTGTGTGTGAGTGTGTAGGTGTGTGTGTGTGTCCGAATGGGAATTAGTCTGTGCTGCGGGTGCTAAGGTGGGTGTAGGCGTTGCTCTGTGCTGCAACGACTGCGTCCAGGTCCACAGCGCAGGCACCTGCCCCTGGGCTGTCGACTCGACGAACGCATGCACGGGGCAGCTGTTGTTTTTGTTGTTGCTGCTGTTGCTCTGGCTGGCCAATCTGCAGGCACATATTGCAATAGGCCCATCGCACACAGTGCGTATGCGCAATGTGCATTTCAGCTGAAGTACATATGTGCACCCACACACACACACACACACACAGACACAGAGTGAGAGAGAGAGATGAGGATTGGGGCCACACACATGGGCAAAGGATTAGGCATTGATGGTTGCTAAGTGACTGAATGGCAACATTTTGGGGGCATGGGCAACGCCTTTGCTGCAACTGGGCGAGCTATGCAATTAGTCTAATTGCTAAGCATGCCCGGGGCCATTTGCCATTTGCCATTTGCATTTGCCAGCTCTCAAGCAGGCGGAGGAGGAGGTGGCGGCGGCGGCCGGGGTGTAAGCAGTTCGGAGAGGAGCTAGAGATCGAGCGGGGTAGGCATGCTCATGGCGCTAATCGTTCAAACGAAATCAGCAACAATTCATTTGCACAACAAGCGCCCAGGTCCAATTTGAAGACGACGACGACGACGATGAGGACGAGGACGAGGACGCAAACCAAAAAACTCCAAATCCGAATCCCAAATGGACTCCGAGAGTCGCAAACGTTGTCGTCGCGCCTTGCAGATTATCTTAATTCACGTTGTGGGAGACTAATGAGTGCAAAAGTTGCCAACGTGCTGCCTTTCTCTCTTGGCGATGCATGCCACAGCCGCAGCAACGGCCTCAGCCTCCGTTGCCGTTGCCGCTGAACTTGAGCAGACGGCGACGTGCATCCATCCAGTCAGGCGCGCTGGCTGGACAGTGGGTAGACAACATGCGTGCGGGGACTTTAATTGAATTAGAGGCGAGCAGCAGCAGGAGAAGGCAGTTCAGGTAGTTCCTTCACTCAATATATATATATATATATATATGTATATATGTGTGAACAGTTGTCGATCTGTGCGTTCCAAAAGCGCATTAATTGTCAGCCGAAGTGAGCGAATTCACCTCGACTGTTATCTCTCTGTGGCAACGCGTTGTGCGTCTGTGCAACACAGCCTCAGCCTCAGCTTGAGCCTGAGCCTGAGCCATGACTGGGATCTGGAGTCTGGGGTCTGGGCTCTGGGGCCTGGGGCCGAGGCCTTGTGTCGCTTTTAATTAAGCATAAATTTCATCACATAAGATACGAGGCAGCTAAGTGAGGCACGCATCTCTTTTGCTGTCTTGCCTTGCAGCTTATTGATGTTGCAGCAACATGCACAGAGCCCCAGCTCCAGCTCAGTCCCAAGAAAACGTTGATAAAGCTGCTATTCACAGCTGTTGTTGTTGCTGCTGCTGTTGCTGCAAGACGCATTATGACAGGCCCTAATTGATTGAGCCATTTCATTGGTTGGCCACAGCCCAAAAACTTGAGCAGTTGCATCTGTCTCCCTCTCGCCCCCTCTCTCGCCGGCTTTGTCTCTTTTGCTCCTGTCAGTTTTGTCGCCTGTTTGCCAAGCTGCAAATTGATTGTGGAACTTGCGCGCTTGGGCTGCGCCATCTGACGCCATCTAAGAAAAATGAATGGCCATTAGAAGTGCACTTCGGGCGGCAGCAGCAGCGGTCCGAGCTACTTGTCTGTGGCTTTCCAAGAAACTGCCAACAGCCAACAAGCAGCCAACAACATATTGATAACTGCCAGCCAGCACTAGCAGCCACTGCGAAGCCGAGCTCTCAAGCCACTAGCTGTTTACAACGCTCTCAACGGCTGTGATACTCATAAAATGCGTTTCATACGACAGTTGATCCACTTGCCCAGCCCAGCAGAAGATATAGATAGTTGTATATATAGTAAGCCAGAAACGCCTTTTGAATAGCTTAAATGGGAATTCTAATTTCAAGACTAGTTAAGACTGAATTGTAATAGTTTTACAGTGGCTCAAAAAACAATTGAATCACTTTTGCCATATGTAGATCAAGCTGAAGATCAACAGGAAACAGAAGTTTCAAGCTCTAGAACTGTAAAGCTGCAGTTTTCTTTGCTTTGCCACGCCCTCAAACTGCGCCCATAGACTTATCTACTCTATATATTTGTGAACTCTCAAGTCTCTAGCACAAAGCTAATATACCAGATAAAGCACTTTCTGCTTAGCCACGCGCCTAGATGTCGTCGCAACAGCAGCCAATATGCCCTGCTCACGCCGCGAGCGAGTATAAAAAGTGAGTTTGAGTCTAGGAAGTTTTCGACTTGAAGTCTATGGAACTCTTACAACTGCATTTATTTACTAACAATATTCTAGGTTTCATTTAGCTTCTCTGCCCAGAGTAAGAGAGTCCGAACTATGGAGTCCCTCCAGCTGACCCAAGGCATAGGCAGATGAACTCTGAGCTCGGCTCTCTTTCAGCTGCCCTGAGCACACCTGAACAGTCGCAGTTCGCTTAAAGCTTTTATTTATAGATAGAAATGGAAACATTTCCATTAGCTTTTCATTTTGTCATAGTTAAATTCTGCACAAATATAGATCGAACGTCAGCTCTTTGCTCGACATTTTGTTGCCAATTTTAGACTCGAAAATTATGTTTTTTTATTGTGTTTCTCTTGCGGCTGGTGCTGTTGCCCACCTGGTCGCTGTTGAAGCTCTGGCTGTGGCTGTGGCTGTGGCTGTGAGTGGTTTTCTGGTAGACGCGGTCAATGACATGCTCATCCTCTAGCCCCATCCGGCCGCTTGGTGGGGCAGCGGGCTTTGTGTTATTGCTTTTGTTATTATGGCCGACACACGTGGAGCACGGTTGGGGCCACTTTCGGCTATAAGCGGAGCAGACGATGCTCCTGGCCCATGCTTTTTGACTGGCTGACAAACACCTGTCTGGCCCTGGCCCTAGCTGCTACCTCAGGCGCTGGAGCAGCGCTAGGAACAGGCACAGGAACGTGAACGGCGAACGGGCTCAGGACTCTGATTTCTTCCTTTTATTTTTTTTTATTTTTTTTTTTGTCATCATCGTTTGAAATTGTATCGCATTTTTTGTAAGGATATTGTTTCAAATAATTCAAACTGTAGCAAGGAGCAGCAGGCCGTGTCCCTACCCCATCCAGCCCGCCTGCGCCAGCTAATGCCTGCGCCAATATTTTGCGGGCAGGTAAATGCTGGCCCAAACAGCCCGACCAGCCCAACATTGCTGGCTGCTGGTCAGCGTTAAGCGCGGGAGACGCCTCCATCGGTTGCCAACAGCAGCAGCCGCAGCAGCAGCATCGTCAGTGTGTCCACTGAAGCGTGATGTCGTCTGACATTTAAGGATATTTACAGAGGGTGGGCTTACACACACACACACAAACACGAACACACACAATCGAACACAAAGAACAGCTTTAGCTGCTGTCCACTTCTCACACATTCAGCTACAACGTGTGTGTGTGGGTGTGTGTGTGTGTGTGTGTGTTGAAAAAACGCGAATGCGGACTTTTGCTGGCATCGGCTTTGGCCACGACTTTTTGGATGCGACACCAACTCCAGCTCCAGCTTCAGCTTCAGCTTCAGCTCCAACTCCAACGCCTTCTCCTTCTCTCGCTCCTCGTATATTTAGCGTATTTGCTTTTACTTTATGTGTGGCTCCTCCTGTTTCTCTTTCCCTCTCTCTCTCTCTCTGCCTGTCTCTCTCCACAATCTCTCCTAATTCAAATTTGGCCAACGTTAAAAAAATGTCCCTTTGTTCCCGTGGATGGCTCCATAAAAATATGCTAGCCATGTGCCTAGATTGCCAAATAATAATACCCTAACCAAAGGGCCCTCACAGTATGACAACATACTGGATTTATGACCTGAGAATAAGAATAATATTAGCTCAGCTTTTCACGATCTAATATATAGACTAGAAATAAGACTAGAGCTAGTTAAAGCAGAATGTTAACCTTTGTTTCCTACACATACTTCGATGAGACTTGAAATACTTGCAGATTCAATGTCTAAGGAATGCCTTGGTCTGGTTAAGGAATACCCCTAATACACTTGACTAAGATCAGCTCAAAGTTTAATTTATGCAAATTGAAGCTAAGAAATAGCTCTGAGGAGTAGTAGAATGAAAGTTAATTTAGATTGAAACTAAATACTATTTATAATATATAAAAAATTATATATGTTTTATAATTTTAAAATTATTTTTTTTTTTTTATCTTTTAAGTCTATCAAATATATAGAAAACTAATTGTAATTATTATATATTTTTTATAGAGATATGAGCGAATTGAGAGTGACAGATATATTTATTTTAAATATAATTTGTTGCTAATATTAATAATTATATATTTCTAAATTATCTTTTAAGTCTATTAAATGTATAGAAAATTAATTGTAATTGTTATTTATTTTTTTAGAGAGTTAGGAGCGTATTTAGAATGAGATATATATTTACTTTATATATAATATTTGATTTTATTTAATAAAATATTTATATAAGATATTTGGCACATATATATTTATTATATATATTACTTCTGCATCTTGTATATATTTTATATATATCTATATATGACTTTCCTTTAAGGGTATTTGCAGTTTCAGCTCCAGCAGCTGCTACTATTATTGTGTCCTTTTTTGCTTTAGTGGCGCAGACAAGGTTCTGGCTGCAGCTCTCGGCTAACTGTGAAGCTATGGATGTATCGTCAATATTTTGTACCTTTATCAAAATTAAATTCCAGCCAGCAACGTGCCTATGTTTTCATAAAAAATTGCAAAGTTTTGCCATTCATTTTTGTGTCTTGTTTTTTTACTCGATTGGTTTTCAGTCAATTTTTGTTTTGCTTGTGTCTGGCACGGATTTTCGGTTCTTAAAGTCATCAAAGGGGAATTGAAACTAATTGAAATTGTTTAGGGCAGGCGATTGGGATGAACTCTTGAGCCTATCAGCGGTCGCGCTGGTTCGAGCCAGCCTGGCCCGGGCCCTGTTGCATGTTTGGGGTGGTTATGCGCTTAGTGCAGTGCCAACCCTTGCTGCAGTTGCTGCTGCTGCGAACGCATGGGAACAAAGCCCAGGCTGATGCCCATTCCCGTGTCCTGGCTTGATGAATGTGCCCCTTGTCGCCATTGCTCGTCGCTTTTTGCGTTGGGTGGCCAGTCGGCAATCCACATTCGCATTCGCATTCGCATTCGCATTCACGTTCACGTTCAGAGAGTCGGCTGGCTCATCGATGGACGCAACCAATCGCAGGGCGAATGCAGCGTGCAAAAAAACGCAGCAGCAGCAGCAGCAGCAGTAGCAGCAATAGCAGCCGCAGCCGCAGCCGCAGCCAAAGAAACAACCAGGCCAGGGACACGCTGACCAGCCACAATCGCAGCCAACGGTAGCTGGCATGGGGGCAGACGGACGATTGGACGACGGACATGGGCATGTGCGAGGCAAGCGTCGCGCTGCGATTTGCATGCGTCGCAGCCGTATATACATATAGCCAACGTGGGAGTGCAGGAGGCGGGCGGAGGAAGTTTGTATTGGATGCCTTTTGCTTATGTGCCGCATGCACGTTAATTACTGCAGTGTTTGTGTGTGTGTGTGTGTATGTGTGTGTGTGTGGGAGTGTTACGCTCTGTGTGTGTGTGTGCTGTTCATCAATTTGCCATAGATTGCAAAGTGAAGTCTCAATCAGAAGCAGCAGCAGCAGCAGCAGTGGAGAAGGTGAAAAAAAGTAGAGAGAGATGAAAATCACGCGCGAGCGAGAGAGCATATGCGGTGTGCGAGCAGGACGGAGAACGAACGTTTCCAATATGCTTCACATGTGCCAATGTCGCGGGCATTTACTTTTTTCAGTTTTTACGTTTTCCTATTTTTACTTGATTTTTTTTTTTTTTTGGTTGGAACTATGCAGAGAAATTGCCCACCTCCCAGTGCCCATTGCTGCCGTCTTCATAATAATTGAATTGGAAAAAGTGAAGCATGGCTGCGAAAAGTGGTGGCAGGTGGCAGGTGGCAGGTGGTGCTGGTTGGGTCACTGGGGGTCTGTTCGGTTTAACGCTGCGCGACCACAGCCGCAGCAAAATTCTAATTAAACAGGATATGGATGTTGAGCACCATCCGTAGCTACATCGATGGACAGCCACGAGATATCTGCATGCATACGGAGCTTATTTGTTCTTGTGTTGCTGTTGCCATTGTTGTTATTGTTGTTGTTGCTTCTAATTAGAGTTCACGCATGAGGGCATCATCAGCGCTTTATGATCAGCGCGTTACCATCATAGTCATTGACATAATTGAGCACTTCAAAAAAGTTTACTTCCTTTAAAAACGGCGCTTAAATTATTTGCTTAGTATTAATATACTTATATATCTCTATTAGTTTTACTAACATTTATATTTAAAAAATTTAAAAATAACTAAAAAAAGACAAGCTTTGTCACGCAGCCGGTAGGATTCGAACCTACGCTCCCAGAGGGAATCTGATTTCGAGTCAGACGCCTTAACCACTCGGCCACGACTGCTGCGATCAGCAACGTCGCTAATCACACATTATGAATCCAATCGGCGGCAGCGATGCGTCGCGACTCAAGTACAAATTCGTCAATTCTATTTTTAGAATTGTCTCAATTGATTGGCACAGAACACAACATAAAAGAGTTTGCATACGAAATTCTTGCAGTTCTATTTGTGTGAACTGGACTGTAAAGCTTTTGTATTTTATAAATTAGAATATTAACAAAAATAATACGATAATAATAAATTAAAATAGACTATAATAATTAAGCGTAATTTATATAAATATTTATTGTAATTTAATATGACAGTAGCAAAACTAAAATGACAAATTTTGTTTATTTCAAGTGAATTTAATTAATAATTTAATTTTTATTTTAACTTTATTTTATTTTATGTTAATGTAATCAATAATATATACTTTAATTTTAGTCTAATTTAAAATTTTATTTGATATGAATTATTTTATTAATGATATTAATTATTATTATGTATTAATTATGTTTTAAATATTTTTTTACTTAATACAAGTTATGAATTAAATTAATAAAAACTATTTAGTGACTGAGCACTAAATACTACACTAAATACACTATTATTTTTATGAATAAATCTGTAGATCTGCGATATATATATATATAATAATATAATATATATATATAATATATATATATAATTTTGCTATAGGGGAAAATAAAGTTTTATATACTATACTATACTATATTTAAGTAAAAGTAATAATACAAAATTAGTTTTCT
Source organism: Drosophila hydei (assembly GCF_003285905.1). Classification (NCBI taxonomy): domain Eukaryota; kingdom Metazoa; phylum Arthropoda; class Insecta; order Diptera; family Drosophilidae; genus Drosophila; species Drosophila hydei. The sequence goes on from NW_022045761.1 coordinate 62,347, forward strand.
TGTGATTTGCTAGTTTTGTTGTTACTCAGCAAAGAAATCTTCAGATCAAAACTCATCTATATCTGCGCTCAGCTTCTTGCTGCTTTGCTAGAAATATTTATTATATTAAACATAATTATATTAAATATTAAATATTTATAATATTTCTAGCAAGCATATATATAATTTTTAATTTATGCAAAACAATTCATGTACTCCAGCTTCAAGCTAACATTTATAAAAGTAATTTCTTTGCTTCTTTCTTTTTGCTTAGTTATCGAATTGTTGGCGCTGGATGCGGAAAGTGCCAAATAAAATTTCAGCGCACTTGCGATAAGAAACTTTCTGTCTGTCGGCGTCAATCGACGACAGCAGGAACAACACCAACAGCAATCTCTATGGCTGCAACGGGTCATAGGTCACAGCTTTTTCCGTTGGCGGCTGATTCGCAGTTCGCAGTTCTCAGTTCTCAGTTCTCAATGCTTTGTGTGTGGCTCGCGTAGGTGCAGACGAGACGAGGCAAGTCGAGAGGCGACTGTGCGCCAAGTCGATGAAAAAGTTTCGACAGGTTTCACATTTTAGGCCGCGAACAATGCAACAAAAACTCGTACAACAACAGCAACGACAGCAACAACGAGGCAACTATATATTGTCGCTGTTGCAAAAAAGTTGTCAAGGGGCAGCTCCAGCGTTGCCTTCTGCTGCCCCTCCTGCTCCGGAGCCCTGAATCAAAAACTGTAACGGTAATGGGCGCGCTAATGGTAACGGTAATATTAACGTGTCTTGGCCAGGGCGGAGCGGCGGACGTTGGCATTGGCATGTAGGCGTGGACATGGTCGTGGGCGTTGTTTTCGCCGAGTTCTGTGCGACGTGCTGTCTCTGTGTGACTTCTGGTATTTGCAACAGGGACTCCAAGTCAAGTTGCCAAACACCAGCGACAGCGGGCTTCGCCCTCGCGCCTTTGCCTTCGACATCTTGGCGGCTCATCCCCGAGGCAGAAGGCTTCTCCATTGCCTGCCAGACGCCGTTATGTCTCGCAAAACTTTTGCTGCAGCAACAACATCGACAACAGGAACAGTAACTGCAGAACTGGTTCTGCAACATTCTGTGTCATATTTTTATTGGGCTCGTCTCGCTGCGCAGCAACAAGAAAAATATATATTTCATATATATAATTTATTGTGAAATTACTTCCGCTTCGCTTCGCAGCTTTGTTTTTCGCCTTCTTTTATTTTGGCCAACTGCAGAACATGGCCATCAAGCATTTAATTGGCGTCTATTTATGTCCAGATAGCACATCGTAGCCTAAGATCGTGCCCCGACTGAGTGACGACAACGCCGCCGCCGCCGCAGCAGCAGCAGCAGCAGCAGCCGTCGCAGCCGAAGACAATGAAAATTGATATTGAAAAATTTCGAATTGCGCTCGGTGGAAATCTTAAAGGCGGGATCAGCCGGCGCTGCCAACGGATACCGCATCCAAATCCAAATCCGATTCCATTTTCGATTTCGTTTGCCGATTTCGACTTCATTAAAGTTCGCCTCTCATTACGCATATGAAAAGCGCCTGCGATTTGCATGTTGCTACCAGGCTCCACACCTTGCCGCCACCCCCCCTCGTCCAGCTGGGGGCTCCGCTTTTCGCCCCTGTCCAGTCGCATCTCGTTGCGGATAGCAGCGGTCACATCACAGCCTCGCAGACGCATCGCCAGCGGCAATGTTGTCACGCTCTCTTGTTGCACGTTGCATGCTGCCCATGGCCAGTGGCCACTTGCCAGTTGCCAGTTGCTGCGGCTGTTGCGCCTGCGCCTGCGCAGTCACTGTCCCAAGTCTGTCCATCATTATGTCAACGCGCTGAATGCGCATGTCAATCAAGATGAAGTGCCGCTGATATGTGGGCTGCTGTTCAACTGTTCTTCTCCGTCTTCTTCTTCCTCTTCTTGTTTTCGTATTTATTATTGCTGTGGCTGTTGTTGTTGTTGTGGCTTGGAGGCGCTTAGCCAAATCTGTGGGATGTGCGCAGCCTGCAACAGGTAGCTTGGACAGAGAGAGAGACAGAGAGAGAGAGAGAGAGAGAGAGAGAGACAGAGAGAGAGAGAGAGAGAGAGAGACAGAGAGAGAGAGAGAGAGAGAAGAGACAGAGAGACAGAGACAGAGACAGAGACAGAGACAGAGACAGAGACAGAGACAGAGACAGAGACAGAGACAGAGACAGAGACAGAGACAGAGACAGAGACAGAGACAGAGACAGAGACAGAGACAGAGACAGAGACAGAGACAGAGACAGAGACAGAGACAGAGACAGAGACAGAGACAGAGACATATTGCTGAGTAGAATTGTAATTCTCAAATGCAACTTCTCTAGGCTCTTCCATTTGCAGCAATTTATGAGCTGGCAAAAAGATGGCCAATTGATGCGCTGCTCTGTAGCAATATATTTGCCAATACCAATATATATATATATATATATATATATATATATATATATATATAGATACAAATATAGACACACATATATATATTTTAGGTAAGTTATTGAGTTTGTTGTTTGCTCTGCTTCACTTTTTCGCAGCCCTCCCCCCGCCGTTTGCCCCTGACCAATTCGCGCTTGTCTTTTGCATTTTACGCCAGCTTTGTCTACACTCTATTGTTGTGTGTGTTTGTGTGTGTGTGTGTGTGTGCTTGTGTGTATTTACTGAACTGCTGTTCAACTCTTACCTATATTATATTTCGATGTCTCGCGTCCCTCGCACGCCTTTTACAAGTATTACAACGCGATATTTATTCTTGTGTGTCAGCTATAAACGTAAAATTTACGGCGGAATGTCATTTAAAGTACAAACTCTGTTTTTTTCCGTCTTATTTTTATTTGCCAAAACAAAAGCGAGTTCATGTGACTAACAAATATCCTGTATGCCAGTAAAGCTAAGGGCATATGCAGATATATATATATATATATATATATATATATATATTCTCAGTTTGTGGGACATACTCTGTCATATCACTTGGCAGTTCTTTGTGATCATTGCTCAGCTAAGAGAGAAAGAAGACTTTTAGTTGAAGTGATTTATTCCTTATATATCTGATAAACTCCATCTTTCAGCTATGTCCTGGTTGTCGATCCGAGACAGAATAATCAAGTCGGGCATACTCTATGGTTTATATGCATTGATTGCGCGGTATTCGTGCAGAGCGCCCGCATCCAGACCAGCGGCAAACGGTTTCAATGCACGCCAAAATGAAGCCGTCGAAGAAGCAGGGAGACGCCGCGCACAAAGCGAGAGTTCACAGTCGGGGCAACACAGTCACAGTCGCAGTCGCAGTTTTTTTTGTATTTTATAATCCTTTTCCTTTTGGCTCGAGCAAAGTAAAATAAAACAAATCCAAAACCGAATACAAAAGGCACAGAGCAAAGCGCGACATTTGTTTGTCTGTTTTCGTGCTCCTCCCTCAGCTCCGTCGAGCGTCTCGGTCTCTGGCTCTGTCCTCGCCTCCTTTTCCTTCCATTAGCGATGTCTTCGCTTTGGGGCTTTCGCCTGTTTGTCATTATGTCCATGCTTCCGGATTATATTTTGGTTGGAATTTTGTTTATTTGCACGTCTTAGCAGCTGTCGTTGCCGTTGCCGTTGCCGTTGCCTTAGCCGTTTGCCGTTTGCCGTTTGCCACGAGCCAAAAGCGAGCCAACTTTTGTCCGCAATCCCTTTAATTTCGTCAAGTGGCCTAATACCGTTCCACTAAGTGGGGCTAATCAGCCAGCCACAAGATTCAAATCTCAAACGGATGTCGCCGCTTCTGTTTACTACAACGCGATTCCCGGCTCGCTCTACCGCACAGCCAGGGACAACCAAAGGAATAGCGCACACCAAATTAATTATTGAGGCATTTTCGGGCTTGGCCCAGCACTCAATATATATTCGCCTTCATTTCAAATAAGCTGTCTGGCAATGCAGCACCAAGAGGTCCTGCCACTACTTATGATAATGGAAAAGAGTGTATAAAATGAGAGAAGAGAAGAGAAGAGAAGAGAAGAGAAGAGAAGAGAGAGAAGAGAAGAGAAGAGAAGAGAAGAGAAGAGAAGAGAAGAGAGAGAAGAGAAGAGAAGAGAAGAGAAGAGAAGAGAAGAGAAGAGAAGAGAAGAGAAGAGATAGAGAGAGAAGAGAAGA